>NW_028262290.1:69715000-70005000 GCF_047370975.1 Nipponia nippon
GAGAAATACTATCTCTGGAGCTAACTCGTGTTTGTGTTGCATTGCAGAGACACGAACTATAAGTGAACTCATAGCTCCAGCACATGTGTGCAGTCACGAACAGTGAGTTACAGTGCACATCTTCAGGCTGTCAACATAATTCTGCGTGGGTTTCCTCATGCAGTTTGCCTCCTATCTGTAATGCTTACTTCATTGACAGTATTGTAAAAGTAGTGAAAGAACAGGGACAAGCACGGTCTGTGTTACTGAAAGATACACGCTGTATCTTTTCTTCTTCTCTGCTTTAAAAAAACCCCAACATACAAAACACCCTACAACAGGCATTGCACTGTAACAAGTTGGAAATTAAGACAAATTCATATTGCAGTACCTGAATAGAGAAATAAGAGAGAGAGACCACAACTAGAGCAATTTCCTGCACTGACTAATGTGAAATATAATGGGCATGTTTGGAGATGCATCAGTTCACTGAAAATATAAACAGAGGAAAAAAAAAAAAAGGGAGAGGAAGACAGGCAAGATATCTGTCAGTTTAGCCTGCACTTTACTAAGGGAAATAACCTGGCTGAAGGTGAGGAAAGAAGAATTGTTCAAACACAAGCTTTTATGGTATTTTCATGTGCTTTCTCAGCTGCCTGGGGCAAGAGACCTGCAGGGTACTGTCAGTTTCCAGAGGAACCTTCTTGTAAATCTCATTTTAGAATTAAAAAAGCGCTTCTGATAACTCCAAATCAGCTAAAACATGTTGCAGGAGGAAGACAACACGCCAGTTCAGACAAATGGCAAGAACTCAATGGGAAAGGCAATTTTTTTTTTGTCAAGGAAGACACAAAGAGCAGAAAATAGGTATTACTATTACTTTTTTAGAGAACAAATAGGGGTCTGACAGATGGCAGAAAGCCAAGCTGTAGTCCATTTTCAAGCTATGACCTCTGTCATGCTAAGTAACTATATTTGATATAACAGTAATCATACCATATACTGACTCTGATAAAAACCACTATTTTTGAGCAGCTAAAGATTAAAAAATTCCAAGTCTGAGTTGGGTATACTCAAGACAGAAGTAGTTCTCCCTTCTTAGGTCAGAGATGTGTTACATAGCCAGAGGGGATATCACATTGGAAAAAGAAGCATGATTGGTTTCTCTGATGGCTATTCAGATCATAACTGGAAATGAAAGGTGAGAGGTGAGACTGGGGAAGGTAGGCAAAACTGCCAAAGTTTTTTGTTTTTTGGTTCTTGTTTTTTTTTTTTTTTTTTTTTTTTTCCCAGATGCAGATCTGTTTTTTACACTAAACAGACCATTTTTGGCAGGACTCTAGGAGATACCCTTTTGTAAGTGCTTGTAATATGTGAAAAATATCTCATAAAATATGTCTGTGTTTTTTTACTTTTTTCCCCCAACTTAAGCACAGTTTAGAAAATAGGGGCCAGGATCCAAAAGAAGCAGCAAATATGGGAAGTAATGGGTGATGGAGGGCAACTGGGAGGCCAGGGCATAAAAGGATGTTTAAATGATCATGTATCCTGGAAGCAGAAGGGCAGTTCATACTTCTCTGGTTATTATTAAACTCTGATCCTTTTGTTTCAAGAGCAAATGGCCATTACATTCCTTAACCTGAAATGCAATGGGTTGCATAACTGACCAGCCTTTGTCATTTACTTAAGTCAATCTCTTTTTGTGCTACCCTCCTATTTTAACTTCCTTTCAGACCTTTGATGATAATACCAAATTGCATTGGGCAAAAAATAGATCCTTTCAGGACACTGCTAAAAATAGGTTAGTTAGATGGCGAGCGCCGATTTGAACTTATTTATACACAATTTAATATTTTCTCCATTAACATGGTATGTTGCTAATACTTCATTATCTCTCTCTCATATGCTACTCAACATGATTGCATTTTTGTAGCACCAGTAGTTCTTACTGCTTTAACTGAGCCACATATCAGTAGCAATGAAGAGGCTATGGTATATGCTTCAACATCAGTTCACCAGTACATGTATGCTGGGTATTGGGAAGTGTTGTCTTGTGTTGTTTTGCCTTACCTACTGTCCAGTGCCTGATAAAAGTCCAGCCACACGTGTACACACAATACAATCATCAAACCTTATCAGACAGACCTGAATTTTTCTAAAGAATCCTTATCGGATTTGTTTGAAAAATCCTATTTTTCATAAAATGAATTCTCTGCAACTTCCTGGTAACTTCAAAATATATCAGTTTGTAAGCATCTCTCCACCTCAAGTTTTACAGTTTTTTTTTGACTGAGAGTTTCTTTTTGCATGTGAAAGTTGATGGAAGTTGAACCGGTGGTACTCCTTGTCCCTTGCATTTGTCAGATGAGAGTCCTGAGCTCAAGATTACAAAGGAAGGTGCATTCCTAGGGAGGGAGCTGGGAAGCCAGTTGCAGACAATTGCTTCTTATCACTTCAGATCAGCCAGATGTGGACTAGCTCCAGCAGGAAGATGTGCAATCACATTATCACAGCGCTGTGCCTGAAGGAATGATCCCTGCTGGATTCAAGTACCTGCTCTGTCTGAAGATATTTGGCTCTTTTGCCTTGCAGCTCCCCCAACCTCTCTGGGGTAGAAAGCATGCGGGAGAGAAGAGAGTGAAATGGTCATGACTAGCTGATGCATCCTTTTCCCCTTATCAGCGAGATGCCTAGGATTGTGCTTATTGCTCCATGTATTTTGGATGCAATAGTCATTGACCAAAATGCATGGGCAGCTTTAAACTTTGAAGCAAGAGCTTCCTCACTTTTTCTACCCCATAAATCTCAGGCAAGTTACCTAATCTCTATACTTTGATTTCTGAAATCTCTGATAAATCTTGCTGTTAATGTTTGTAATGTTGATCCTAAAGTAATAATACTCCCTTATAACACTGATCTTAAAGGAAAGATTAACATAAACTGCTTACATTATTCATAGTATGTTGGTTTTGTTAAGCTTGGGAAGATGAAAAGGGTATGATCACAAATATGTTAATTTGAATGTAACTGTAGTATCTTAGGATCTATTTGCTCTCTGTAAGGAGACAAAAATATATAAAAATATCGTCTTGCTCCTATCATCCAGTAAAATTAAAAAATAATAAAATAAATTTTTCATTAGAGAAGAAAAAAATACAGTAATAGTGGAAAATCACAATATACAAAGCAACACCTATGAGTGAAATTTGCAATTAGAATTTTTAATGTTTTCCTTTCCATTAATGAAACCTGCACTGATTTGTTCATATACTGGTGGGCTAAAGACTTTTTATGATATCCAAACAGAAAAGGCTTTTTAAGATGGGCATACTGCATTGTCTACAGCAACTGCCTCCTATCCCTGACCATATACAACTAAGGCCCACTGTTTAATGCTCAATAACTGCAGAAAGAACCCATTTAAAAGAACCCATTCCTTGATTTCCTTAGCTTTTTTTCCATCTAAGAAAATGATTTCCTAAGGATGTAGTTATTTAAAGGCACTTAAAAGCAGTGAAAGATTTTTATTCATTAGCAAAAGAACTGTGTATCCCTTCTATAATTTCCATAGTAATTTATAATAGTATCAGTAAAAGATGGTATCTAAATATTCATCAATTCATTTATTTTCCAGTCTCTTTGCTTTGTAGTGGAAGTGATTTCCACAGAATTACCAATGTCCTGGCAGCAAGTGGCATGACATTTTTTTTTTACCTCTGTATGTGAATATTGCACTAGTTTTACTTAATCTAATAACATTTTAAGAATACTTGTTGACTTTCTATTGTTCTTAATAAACAGAAGTATTAAATACTTAAGGTGAGACAGCGATTATTGCTTACAACTTTTTACCATGATTTAAAAGTTGTTCATAACTCTAAAGAAACATTTATCATCACCAGTCAACTGATAAAAAGGATTTTATTGTAAGCTGTTAAAAATTTTGAGAGGACTGTTTCTCTGTAAGTATTAAGTGTCAAATACTGGCCCTTTGCTGAAACAGGACACCACACCGCCTTCTGCTTTCATCTGGTGGCAAGTTGTTTTTCATTGTACATTTCTTCTTATAGAGGTAAGTACTTTGGGATTTAACAATGCAAAGGACAAGCAGCTGTTTTATAACCACTTCAAACTGTTCCAGTCACAGATGAGAACAGTGTTACCCTGATTCCTGGACAGTGTTTCTTAGCATTGAGTACCACATGGCTAGATCCAAATATTCCCATTTCAGAATCTGTGCACCTGTTTGGACCTGCCCTTTCCCAAAGAAACTTTGTCTTAAAACGCTAGGGGCTCTTCAAGGTGAGAGTAACTGTTTATAGGAGGAATTTTATGGCTTTTCACCCACACCCACACCGACCTCCTTTCAGCTACTGCTCTGCCAGATGCATTTAATTATTGCCATAAACTGTAAACACTACTGCATGACCATTTCCCCTTTAGCAAGATTGTGTGTGTGAAAAAAGTAAACAGATTGTATAACAAAGTGTTCTCTAGCTGTCAGCAAGGGCTTTGAAAATAAAACACTTCCCTCCCGACTCACAATTGGCTGACAGTCGGCACATAATGAATAATAGCTCCTGGGGACCAGCAGAAAGATGTGTGGGAAAACTTTAATTAAAAGCTTGTCAGTACAATTTTACCTGGGTGACATCACCTGACTGAAATCCTGCTGCCGGGCTTTGTTGTCTATAGGATTGCAGGTAGCGCACTTGTTTTGCTGACAGCAAACAATTCAAAAAGTACTTTAAAACACTGGGGGGAAGATGCTATGCTGCCAGTAAAATATAATCCATTTGTGGTGTTCTAATTTTCTAATTAGCAGCTGTAGAAGGCTCTTCGCCATTGTGGGAGGAGAGTGACAAACAGGTTTTTGTAGCTCGTTATCTATGATGCCCTCTTGATTATGTATTTTCTTGACATTCCATTCCAGAAAAGTGTGTTCCAAAATCAAATATATTTCCAAATGTAGACAGCTGGGCTTGAGCCAGGAGTACAGACCTAACATCAAATTCCCAGCTTGAAGCTCTCTTATATATATTAAATCAGAGCACTGAATCCAAACAGCCTAAAAGTTCACAGCAGAGGACTTTCAGGCTGTGCAAAATTCCTAAGGAATAGGATCCTTGTGATGGTCCAACACAATAAAGCACACAGTCCAGGAGAAGAGTAACGATCGATTTGATTCTGCCCAACTCAAGCTGGTGGTAACTAACGTAATGAGGTGGCACCCATGTTTTTGTATGCCTGTCACTGTAAAATGGCAATGGGAATCTGAACGCCTGAACTTGGTCCTAAAGTTGTAATTAGTAATATTCATGGAAAGAAACTCTCATCTAACACTGCTGAAATCATTAATACTAGTAAAGCTTGGCTATTTTACAAGTAATTTGTAGTAATGGAGAGTAGTTTCTCATAATTTAATGCTAATTAACTCAGTTACATCATGATCTAGTTCAAGTCCTGAGCTGACTTTGATGGGAATAGGCTGGGTCTGATCCAGAAGCCACTGAGGCCAATGGGAGCCTTTCCATTGATTTTGAGAGAATTTGGTTTGGGTGTGTAGATGGATGGAATTTATTTACCTGACAGAGGAAAGACTCTCACTGAATTCTATGTTTGCCTTCCTTATGAGCATTCTCTCAATTTCCTTAATTTTATGTAATTATGATTTGCAAAATGTTGATGAGAGTATTATATCTAATTAGTGGTGAACAAAAGTAAACAGGAGGTTTATTTTCTTATTACATGCTAAAATTAAATGCTGTTCTTGGGCATGTATATGTGCGTAATAACACACAGAGCAACTCCCAGGCAAGACTAAAGACAAGGCTTCTAAACGCAAACATTTCTAGTACAACTTTTCTGTGCCAAACACTTTGTCTGAAGATTAATGAACAAGGTTTTATTGCTTATTTTGATAGAAGAGGCTGGAGTTAGGCAAGTGGTAACTAAAACAACTGGAGCAATTACTTAAGAATTTTCCTTTATCCTTTGCTGCTCTGACACACTGTGCAATAACACTTAATTCTTTAGTAAGAGATATGCCCATCTGAGGCTTTCAGTACATGGGTGTTAAAAGAGAAGCAGGTGCTTTCATACTCCAAAGGACAAAAAAGAGTTATGCTAAAACGTAAAATAGTTGTCATTTGCTAGTCAAAATGTTCATCACTTATTCGGTGATGAGCAATATTTGTGAATTTCAATTACTGATGCATGATAGAATCCTTATCCAGAGCTAGATTCACCAAGGTCCCTCAAGAAGGAGTTTTGCAGTAGCTGAGCATTAGGACTTTCAAGGGAGGCCTGGACTCCCAGTGCTGTTCATGAGTCAGGAATTTCTGATTAGGCTGAATGATATTTGGCATTTTGAGAAAAGTCCCCAAAGCCCCATTCTACGTGAGACTCAAATCTGTATGTGGCCAGAAAGTACCCTAACAGTCAGGCCACAGAAAATTCACTGACTTCATAGTTTTCCCCCTGCAATTCTTCCATTTTGTGTGAATGAACAGGTGAATGTGTATGGAATGGTGTTCAGGGAACAAGAGGAGGGAAAGATACATGGCATATCAGGCGTGGTGTTCAGAACATCCCTGTAAGGAGGGAGTTACTACAGCTTTAGCTTTATGTATTTGATGGAGCAGTAAATGGAACTCAGTGTTCAAATTGTGAACTGGGGAGTTTTTTCCATTTCAGTCACTATTTAATTGTGACATAAAAAGTGAACAAAAAGTGAAAAAGCTCCAAAAGCAGTGTAAAGAAAAGTGCATTACACCCAGCCACTGTGGAAAAGATTTGAACTAGTTATTTAGAACATTCTCTCAGGAAATCCTACTGGCAAAGGCAGAACCCAAACCTATATTTCTTATAAACTAAGTGAGGAGATAGAGACAAGTTCACTGTGCTTTTAGAGCAGCACAGGCAAATGAAAAGCACAGGAACAAAAAGCAGGATTTTCTCACACTGCTAGCTTCACGCAACATGGAGAGTTTCAGGTGGAGGTTCTTTCATTCCTTTGTGTTTATTCTGGCTGCTGAAACATTGTCATTGTGTCAGTCTTGCCAGCCACTTATTCTTACATTATTAGTCAAGATCTCAAGCTTCAAAAAAATTACTTTGCTGGCTAACAGTAATAAATTTGAAGATCCAGGATAGAGAAATCTGGCAGGTGTGGGGAGCAGGAAGAATATGCCAGTTGTCTCATGACACTAGCATGGTGACTTCATTCCAGTTTCTGTAGTCAGGAATTCTCATCACAAACTCCACAATAATTGTAATTCTTAGCAGGGTTCATGGGAAATTTAGTGGATATTCTTGTCCCTTCAAGAAGTCATCCTTCACTGCACATATATTAGTGATACAGTACAAGGATGATTGCAGTCTTCCTTGTATATATAAATTTAATGTGATAAACCACTGTTTTGAAAAGATGTATCGGTACAAGTGAACTCTCTGGTGTTGTTTTTAGTAAGTAAATTCAGTGTCAGGTAAAGCACTAGACCAAGCACGAGAAGACAGGGTTTCAGTTAGTGGCATAGGCTTCCTATGTGATCTTGAGCAAGTCATTTATGGACTAATTCATAGTATTAAGTGATAAGGATTAGATGCGTACATTTTAGGCTGTTAGTCTGCAGAATTTGGATACCTAAGTGAAAGGGTTTTTTTAGCTTTTGGGTTTTTTGCATGGCATGTAGGATTAATTAGGAGCTGAAACAACCACATGTCAACGAGAACATTTGGATTTCTAGGTTTGGCAACAAGAAAAGGCTGCAGTGAATGTGCAGTCAGCCTGTATGAAATTCCTACATCAGTGTAGAGGAAAGAACCTTTGTCCTTCAGAATTTTGAGCTCAGAAGGAAGGTGGGTTTAGTAGCTTAGAATTTACGGTCATCAATAAAACATTAAGCCTGCGTCCTGCCTGTTGATGTCTTAGTTGCTAATTCATATTCCTTCTTGTGTTGTCTAGGATTTTTCTTTCCTCAACCCTGTATCTTCCCTAAGGCAAGAGAAGAAGAACATGTCCCATTTTCCCTTCTCCAGCCTGACCGTCTGTAAGCTTAAGTGTTAGCATGCTTCTTTGGGATCTGAAAGATACAGGTTTGAATTCCTGTGAAGAGGAGTGGTGAAGCCTGCTTTGCATGTTGTAGGTGACCATAATCCTACGGAAAACAAAGCAGCAGTACCACTAGTTCATGTCTTTCTGTTTGCAGAGACAGCAACAGTGGCTTCTGTGTTTTGCTGGGAATATGATGTTTCAAGAACAAATGCTCCAAATAACCAACAAGATCAAGGGCAGCTGAGCCTCCTCAAGGGCCCTCAACAGTGGCTAACGTCATATTAGTGGCATCATACTTCTATACATGTATGGAGTAAACAGGTAACTAGCTAACTTAAGACCTTAAGATCATACATCACAATAAATACTGGTCTCAATGGCACCTGAGAAATCTTCAGGTGGTGACAAATTCATCCACAGATGAAGACATAACAGTCTCTTGCCTAAGTCCTGCTTTAGGTATCTAGACCTTTTAGACTTTTTTTTTTCCCTTGATCTATTCATAGAAATAGGCTGTGGAATTCTTGTTAATGAGAACAAATATACTCCAAGTATTGCTCCAGTCACAGCTTACAAGCCTACTTGTGTAGGTGGGAAATATGCCTCTCTGTTGACATTTAGTTATGCCTTGAAGCAGGGCTTCAGAGTTCTGAAAACCACGCCAGTTATACGAGTTAGCAGATGATAGCTGTTTTCATCACCACAGGGTTGTTACAGAAGTTAGTAAGAAAAGTATAAGCAGACACTTTTATTTATTATTTACATATTATCAAAGTGAAGGAAGCCTCTTTTAATTTAAGAAAGCTATGAAAAAACCTATAGAAAAACAGCTTTGCTCTTGGTATTTGATGAACTGTAATCTTTGATTGTACTTGATGATAAATTAGGTGACTGGTCTCAGTGTTCAGGCTGATTTACAAGAGATTCTTCTGAAGTGATAAACGCCTATCAGCCTGCAGTGTTACACTGTAAAACAGAAGGATCTGAACATACTTGACCAAACAACATTGTGTTTTGTTTCTAATAGATAATTCAAATGATGCAATATAGAGCAGTTAAGAGTATAATATATAAATATATAGTATATAAATCAGTTAAGAGTAGAGAAGCCACTGTGTTACATATAAGAAAAGGTACTTTATTTTAAGACTGACAAGTCTGAAAACAGAAGTTAACAGAAAGTCACAAGTCATTCTTGTGACAAGTGTGTGAAATCTAAAGAACAGATTCCATATGGTATCATATTTCAAGTTGTATGTCAATGACTTCATCAGAAAGTTATACCCTTCCAGTAGGAGAAATGATACCTTTGAAAACATGTGTGGCTGCATGTAAAAAGTAAGCTCTCCCTGTCTTTGCAGAGAGCCAAGACACTTTCTGCTGAACAGGCAGACAGAAGAGAAAGAACAGATGTAATTATCAATCATACACTGTCATTAGCCCAGCTTTTAGGATCTGCAGAAGAGTGGAGTATATACTGGTCGGTTACTGGTGCAGACAGTAGCTGCCTTCATTATAGATTTCTTGTCTGCCGTTTATACTTCGACATAGTGAAGGCAGGATTAATCTAAATGTCTGACAGTTTAGGTATGAGAATGGCTGCCAAGTCCATATACATTTGTTGCCCCTTGGACATCTCATGCCAATGGCACAAGTGAGATGGGCTGAACCACAGAAATTACACGCATCAGTGTAAACACTAATCAACTTCCTATCCAAATTCTTCTGGCTTCTTCTCTTTGGCATAGTGGATAGTGGATCTGCATAGATCAGATCTGCAGAGTTCAGATCCACTCTTTCTGCAAACACAGAAGAATGGTCACCTACAGTGTGGAAATGAGGCTTCGTAATACCCTTCAAAGGAATCCAAACCTACATCTCTAAGATCCCAAAGGAGTGTGCTAACATGAGACAGAGTTACACACAGCAAATATTTAGTTCATTGTTTCTCCCCTGCGCTATTTCTACTGTAGGAAAACATTTGCATCTATGCTCAGATACTACAATCTTGTGGGTAATTATATATTGCTGAAGATAAAGATGTACCTAAAAAGACAGAGGACAAAGTGCTTTTCTGCAGAAGTGGAAAAACCAATGCCAGTATTTTAAGAGGTGCTTAAATTCAGCATCTGTATTTATTTGAGGACATCTGTATTTGCTCGAGGACATGGTTTAGTGGTGGACTTGGCAATGATAGGTTAATGGTTGGACTCGATGATCTTAAGGGTCTTTTCCAACCTTAACGATTCTATGATTCTATTCTATGATTCTATGATTTCCATTCTGGATGGCAATGAGAGAAGCTGCTAATTAGAATTACTGAGTCTGATTAGATTACTGAGCTCTTTAAATGTGGATTAAAAAATATGGGGTTATTAATCTCTAAACATGGATTAATGAGACTGAATTTTCTCATCTGTATTTGAAAATATAGTCTTGAATCACTTGCTTGAAGTCACCTTGTCTCTCTGTCTTTTTAGCCCAGGTGATTTCCTGTAGACACTGTAGCTCCTTAATATATTAACAGGGCTATTCTTATATATTTTTTATTTTAATTAGGAGCAGTATTTACTGTGCCACTTATATGTGTAGCCTTTAGAACTTGCACCTCACAGAAAGAAGGAAAGCCACCCATCTAACTTCAGTTCCTTCAAGGAAGCTTCAAGGAAGCATGGGCAATCAGGTCCAAACAGCTGCACCTGCATCCCAAGTTTTAAGGAGCAGCAAACATAAAAGACTATTACCAAAGGCAATAGCCAGTTCTCCAAGGTTAAAAACTAATAGGGGAAACACTTGCTAGAAGTTCCTCAGCCTGAATGACCTGGTGATATCCTCAGAGAAAACCCTAAATAACAGTTGTGAACATCACTAAAATTTTAGTTGTCTACTGATGAAAAATTTTATTTCTGTAACTTTGCATTGACATTTCAGAACAAATTACTTCATCTTGGGCTTTGTTCTTGTCCAGTAGTAAATGTGAGAGCAAATTGTTTTAACAAGGACAGGGATACTGTTTCTTTAGAAATAGTGAATTGACCTATTGCTAGACACCTTGCTTCAAATATATGCTGCCTGCTTAGGTCTGTGGTGGGTAACGAGCATAAAACAATAGGGAGGTATGCAAGTGGTCAGTAAAAAAAATACACATTACTTATCAAAATGCCACTTTCTTCAGAGTACACTCATAGGTCAAATGGGCCTGGATGATTATAAAGAGCTCTGAATTCTACTTTCCAGAAAAAAAGAGAATCCTTTTGGCAGTTTTGAATTCAAAGCTTTTGGAATCAAAAAGTGGAAAAAGGGATTTCAAACATATTTCTATGAGATTGTGTCCTGCACAAGCAACTAACTGTCAGATCTGCACAGACGGTTAAAATACTTGCACAACAACAGCAAAAAAGCCATAATAGTTCTGCTTAACTAGAGAACAACTTCTATATCAGTAGTAAGTAGTAAGCTCAGCTACTTATATCATTTACTAACCAGAACAATCCTGACTGCCAAAGGCCTAAATCTTATCTTGAGGGCTCTGCTTGAAGGTTGTGAGGTTCTGACTTCTTTAATCACAGAGATATTTCCAAAGTTTAAATCCGGATAAAACTAAATGGTGAACACTGGTTCTCGTTAAAACATAATTCTTCCCGGAGACTCTTTATAACTGGAACCAACAAAGATATCTAATGCAAATGAAATAGACAAGGCTCTTCATTTTATTTTAAATTGGCCTGACTTGCTTCATGTCATTCATTTCAGTGGTTTCCAAACCACAGTCTGAGAAGCCTCTTAAACTTATCAGACAGGATTACTGTTCCAGTGAAGTTTTTAATTCTTCTGTATCAAATAGACAAACTCTCAATGCCAAAAGACATCACAAACTGGACATACGGTAAATCTGGGGACTAGTGAATCTATGTTTTATTGATGAATATTAATTTCTATATATAAAGCTATACATAAATATATGTATATGTGTTCATACACAATGCATAATTTTTATATACGCATAAATAAAGACATATGATATATATATATTTATATATAGTAAACATTGGGTTAATGTTGGTATGAATCATCATGTGTTTGTAACAAGAGCTGCCTACAAAGATCATGGAAAGTTTCAAGGCATGATCTTCAGTAAAACAAAACCAAAGAAAATCTGTAATCCTAACTCTTTTCTCTACACTGTTGGGAGATTTGTGCTTTCCAGGTGTGAGATGGCTGCTGTTGAGAAATGCTTCAATACTGCAGTGCTTTGTCCTTTTCCTCCTTTCCTTTGGAGCAAACGCAGCACAAGGCGTCCAGCGTCTCAAGTGGAGTTTTACAAGAACAGAAGACAATTACCTAGAAGTTAACTTTTTGAAAGTGCAAATGCAGCCTGTCAGGTGCAAAAGGAGGTCCTGCCCACAGTGTTCCTGTGCTGCAGGTCACATCCAGCAAAAACCTCTGGCTTCTTTGGTTGGGAAAACTCCAAATATTCCCTGGGGTCTGCTGGAAAGTCATCTACTTTCTGTCACTCCTGATGCTTGGCTCCTTGCACTCCTTACAGCATGTCTCTTATTCTGCACCCTTGCTGCAGGTTTGCTGCTTGCTCTGTTTCTCCCCCATTGCCAGTTTCTCCAGGTGCTCCAAAAGCAGCGCCCAGCTGTGTGTGTTTGATGTGACTCTGGAGAAGAGCAATCTCCCCTCCAGCCACAAGCTCCCCTCAGACTCAGATTGTGGAGCCAGGACAAATCACAGATGCAGCTATGCCCTGGCTGCTTAGCTACAGCTTTTCTGAAGAATCATCATATACAGCAAACTAAAAAGAATCAAACTGCTATAATCCCTCCCACCCCCCCACCTGTTAATGTATTTGGGGGTGAACTACAGTGTAAAAAGGAAATATCTCTTTTCTAGTTATAATGCTAACAAGTAATTTTTTCACCATTTAAAAATATGTGTTCTTTCTCATTTGCACTTTCATCATTACTTGGTCAGTACTGTCTGGTTTTACATGAAACCTTATTTTAAAAACTTTTGTTTCAAATCTTATCTCCTTTCTCCTGAGAAGAGAGAAGAGAAATGATTTGTTCAACTGATTTAATGAAAATTATCTTAGTCTCTCTCTTTCCCAGCAAAAAAAAACAAGGAAAAAAGTGGGGTTTTTTATTGTTTTGTTCAAGTTTCTTCTAGAAGTTCAACATTTTATCTCATGATCACTATTCCTTCTTTATTTTAGCTGAGATTTCTCTTAACTATTTATTTTTACCATTCCTTTCATGTTTCACTGGTAGTGCTTGTGTTCGTAGTTCCAAAGTACCTATATACATGTTTAGACTGTGGAGGTCCAGCAGTTTGAATACCTGGCTGTAATAGAAACCAACAACCAAATTAAGGATGGTGTAACAATTTCCAAAATTCTCCTACTATTTTGAAATATTTCCATGAACATATTTATCTCATATTTAAAAATCTTTATTTTTTAATTTGTGAGACTACTCATTAAGGGATGATTAAATCCAAGCTCATTAGTATGGAAACTTCTGAAACATCCTCCAGTTTTGTTTGTCTGACTGGATTTTAAAGTGATCTTTCCCAAGATAGTTCAGAGGTCTTATCTATGATTCCACATGAAGAAACGTCGTTCACTCTTCCGTGTTCTTCCGTCTCCAAGGCAGAGGTTTTTCATATCTGTCCAAGAAGATGGTTAACACATGTCAGAAAAGCACAATGTTTATGGTAGGTTTTAGTAAGTAGTAGTAAAGTCAGCTCAGAAAACAAATACTGGAGTTTTTTGAAGTTTATCTACTTGTTGGGGACTTAATCAAGTGGATCTCAAGAGCAAGATATGAGAGTATTTTAAGAGTGGAATTCATTTGCTCTGCACAAGATTTCTTCCAGGATTTTTCTGGGGTGGAAGGGATCCCTGTCCATCGATTGGGTTGTCAGTGGAGTCAAGTCAAGGAAAGCTGGCTCAGCCAGGCACTTCTTGAACCATGTACTGAAGGAGTTTTGAGCACTAGAATCCCTTTTTATGATTTTGTCATTTGACATAGTGGTAAGAGTGTAGTCTAATGTGTCTGTGGTTATTCAGGTGAACCCTCTCCTTTAACAAATTTTTGTAGAAAGTAAGGGAAAGAAAGTTGTATCCAGAATTAACTGACTAGCTCAGTCCCTTTCTCATTCATGTCAGAAGATGATCTATTTAATTAAAAAATGAAAAAAAAATTCCTCCAAATTTTTCTGGTAAGAAAATAAAGGAATAAAAATGCAAATACAGTAATTCCTGTTACAAATTTAACTTTTATCAGCCTACAAGCATTTTAAATGGACTATATGCATTTAATACTTCTTCACACTGCTGGTGTGGTGTTCATCGGCCATGCATAAATAACAATTAGGCCTTGATAAAACAAAGTATTTTGTAATTGCTAAAATAATATTTTCTAACTCTGTGGGACAAAGAAAATTCAATATCCACCTTTGTACATCTGAAAATGCATTTCAGTACTTTATCCAGACCAAGGAAATTTTCCCCACCAAGAAAGAGCTAAATAATTGCCAGTTAAACTGGGAATAAATCCAAGAATTCAGAAACATGTTTTAGTTGAATCATTTATTTTATCTATGGATTGATCTAGTATTTGAAAGGAAGTTCTTTTCTTCATTTAGTTGATTGCCTTTGTGAAGTCTCAAAAGCAGTGCCCAGTGATGAATATGGTAATACTTAGCAATATCTCCTTAGAACTTTATCATAGTGTAATACAGCCCTTCTGGGATATATTCTACATTGTGTAATTTCTTCTAGAAAAATGTCTTATGTTGGATTGAAGAATAGGAGAAAACACACATAGAGAGCACATCAACCCAGTAATATACAAATGTGAAAGACCAAGCTGGTTTTACTGTCTGTTGTATTTATTATTGTATCTCATTCCCCACTAACTGAGATCTGTAACATTCCCTTTTCAAAGGAAAAAAAAAAAAAGAAAAGAAAGAAAGATAGTTACAAATCATCATACTTCAATTCTGGTCTTGATTTAACCAGAAAGTGAAATATTCTCTAGTACTTTTCCATTTAAGTTTAGATTTTCTCCCTTTTTAATCTGTTATCCGTTACATATTGCCCTTCTCACTTCTACTTTTGTAGTGGTAAGTCTCCCATTCCAGAGAAGCCAAATGTTAATGTAGTGCAGTTTAGTTATACTGGCATTTAAGAAATTACTTCTCAGAAATTTGTACTGTGCCACAGAGCCTTTGAGTGGGGTCATGGGATGCTGAAGCAATTGTAAATCATTGCCCCCATTTAAAAAGCAAATAAAAATGCAACAAAAAATTAAAACCTCCAATAAACCTCTGTCACTTAACAGGAGCTATATGGGGCCTTTTCCCCCCTCTAAACTCCAAGCCAACCAAGAGTATAAAGAATTGCTACATTTGCCAAATATTAAAAATGATGGAAGGCTTTAATATTGCAAATGCGTAGGTGTATATGTCAGCGTAAACTTAACATATAACTTATCCATGACTATTCATCTTGAGGTTCTAAGTGCAAACCAGAGGTAACTCATTGAAGATTTTGATTAGCTGGGATCTTAATTTCTGGATTGCAAGAAGAAAGCGTAAGTGCAGATGGCAGTAGCTGAATAAGGAAGAGGAATAACTAAAAATCTACAACTGTATTGACTTTTTCTTGAAAACATACAATAGATATGCTCACTGTTTAGAGTTCCAGGATTCTGTCTCTTTCTGTAAGGATACCCACATTCTTCACGCATAGAATGCAGTTTAACACAGTGAATGGGTATACTGTCTCTTTCTCCATTTTGAAATGTGATCAAAGAGGAAAAAAACATTCTTGGGAGCCTGTTTCTTAGATAGCCAACAGTTAGATCACAACTTTACCTCTGCATGAGAAACAAACTTCACAGGTGTTCTGATTTTCTTTTTAATTTCTCTTTTTAATAGGATAGCTGTTCCAGTGAAAATCTAACTGCAAATCAGTGTCACAGATGAGTGGTTAGGTCGCTTAAAGAATCATTGTCAAAGAGGTGGGGGGGAGAATACACCACCACAATCAGATAGGTTTAATAGTGAAACTATTATGTTTTGAAAAGTAGAGGCTGCATGTATCAGTAAACTAAATGCATTTCTAAGGATTCATTATTTTATGTGTCATTTTTTGTTCTACTATCTCAGTATGTTCTGTGATGATCATAGCATACTGGATTGGTCACAGAGTTATACATTAAAACACTTCTATCCTTAAATGATATGAGTATCTATATTCTCAGTTAAGACCTCTGCATATTACTTTAGAAGTGTAAAATAGCCTTAAAATGAGTTAAGTATAAGCTTCCTTTAAGTTACTAACTTTTGCTAAAAAAAAAAGGCATTTATAGTTTGAAACAATACATTCTACATTTTTATTACAAAAATTTAAAAAACCAAAACAACACCCTTTTTTAATCTTAAAAAGAGAACAGAACAATTCTGAAGAGTATATTAAAAAATCTCACAGTCGATGTTGTGGCTACTGGTGAAGGCTGGAGAGTGGTAGCTCAGCCAGACTCTTGCTGTACTACAGCATAATAGAAATCAGAGCAGTAAAAATCAAAGGAAAGAAAAAGTAGATCGTGGATGCATTAAAGTGCAGAAATTAAGTCTTTTCCCAAGGCTGAGTGACTGCTTTTGCTTTGTGATTAAGATCATGCAAAATGGTGTAAATGGAAGGGAGAGCTCTATTTCACTAAATAGTTCACTACCTGGGTAGAGTAGTTAATTAACAGATTTTTCAGAGGTGGACTCTCAGCAAAATATCCTTGACAGATAACTGTTCCTAAGAAAGTTGGCTATAAATCATTTATTCAAAACAGTAACTGGAAGTTTTGCTTGTCAGATTTTTAAAAGCAGAGAAGTGTTTCCTTGACTTTTGCCTGACTTTGGCTGCCAATATATTACTAGCACCTGGGAGAAGCCTCAGGCTCAAACAGTCAGAAACACATGAAGTTCCACTTTGTTTTAATAAGGGTCCCCTTCCTGTATTAGACTTTGTTGTATTATTTAATTTATTCTACTATTAAAACCAAAAAAACAAAAATCTGGCTTACTGTCAGAAGACACTTGAACTTAGGTTTATAGTAAAAATCGCTCTCATTAGAAAAGTAGACCAGAATTTACTAGCTTTTCTAATGCTTGTTGAGCCATTCTCAGCTCTGCAAATACTGTGAGTAAAACAAAACCCCCTGCTTTTGTTAGGAAGAACTGTATGCGTGAATGTCACTATGAGGCAAGAACATGTATGTATTTCTGATTTGTAACGGACTCAACTATTTATACATGGCTACGCAAGTGATCTTGGAGGAGAATACTTATTTTCAGTGCAAAGGAGACAGGAAGACTGATGTACCATCTCTCTACTGTGCTATATACCTGACCTGAAGGAACAATGGGGAAAGGTAGTTCATTCTTGAGGCCAACCCAGGCCATGGCCTTTTTGCTGTCCAGGTCTGATGGTGTCATAATATTCTATGTACTGATGGTTTACAAAACTGCTTTTGGACTAACACAAAAAAGGAATAATACAGGATATCTGTGGCATGAATGCATAGAAGAGCTCAGCTAACTGAATGTCCCTGTATCTAAAAACCCAGAAGTTCACTAGAACATGTTTTTTATTTGCTTCCTTTGAGGACTTCAGGAAGGAACTGAAGCGGGAGGAAATAAAGCGAAAAATATGATCTCATTACTGCAGTGCTTCTGACTTAAGGTTTGATTTAATTTCCCATTTAATCCTCTTTGTGTAGTGTGTAGCTCCTATTTTACAGGAATAATTTAGTACATATCTTCAAATCTTATGAGTTCAAATTTGAAGGCAAAATTCTTGAAGATCTCCTTTTAGAAATCATTTGAACTTTTTGGAACCCTTCCACTAGTAAATGGCTCCTGTACAAACTTTTGGTTTCTCCAAAAATCTTATAGTTACTCTCTCACTAACTTTCAAATATATATCACAAGAAATGAAATTGTGGCTATAAAATTTACTGCCTTTTGTTTATTTTTTCCAATGTTATTTCAATAACCCTTTATAAAAATGGCCACGATTTCCAACAACTCACAATGGTATTTTAGCCAATGAAGAGAATGGAAATACCTATGTTCAGACAGTTGCAGCATCAGTAGTGGTCTGACTGGCCACTGACTCTCATTTTTCCAATGACATTCAAGTTACAGGCTGCCATAGGGAAATGGCAGACCTCTTTCTTAAAATTTGCAATTATATATTTGAACTTTCAAGCCTGCCAAAATATGACACAACCACAGTGTACTCTAAATTCTCAGAATATATAACAACTATGTTTTCTTTTGTGGCAGGCCATAGCTGAAAGATTGTAAAGGCTTTTCCATTATAAAGCTTGTAAGAGAATTTTGCATCATGTGAATGTCACAAGCCTTTAAAAGAAGGAAAAAACCAGCCTGTGATACTATTGTAGGCAGCCACAAGTACCACCACTGAGGTTGCTATTAGAATGTAAACTTTCTGTACCCTACTTCAGAATGCCAACAATTGAGTTACTCTTCACCTTCATGCAGATCCAGCTGCATAAAAGGATGTTAAACATTTCATTACCCTTAAGGATCAGCAATAAAATATCATCTGGGATGTATAAATTCTCTGGCCAGCAGATAGACAATATGTGATCCAGTGGCTAATATGGATTTTTGGAAGACAAGTATCTTATTTTCTTCCTAGTTAGTACTTTGTATTCTACTGCTTGGAGTAGGAGGCAGTTGGTTTCCAAGCATCTAGGACTGCAGATCTTGGTGGGAAGGAGAAATAGGCTAGGATATAAGATACAACTTGACAGGCTGCACAGTCAAATTCAAAGACGTGTATATACTGTATGCAGAATCAACCACCGGGCTAATACAAGTCCGACATACTGGTCCAGTCTTTGTTAAGTGTTAGTTACAAAATTAAGTTTGTTTATAAAATGAGAGAATAAGGGAGAAGGGAAGGATGCCTACATGACTGACACGTATGCTAACAGGAGAACATCTACTCTCTAATGAGCAGTTTTATTGGCTGTATCTTCACTGCTTGAAACAACAATTTCACTGTTTTCTTGAGATGGCTGCCACATGAGTATATCCAGATGCACAATTCTTCTGCTTACCCGGTCAAGTCTTCACAGACTGCTTGCCCATGAGAAAAGAACAGCATTAAGACTTATCAGTGAGTAGGGTTCTGGATGTTGGAAGAAATTGTACTGAAGTACGCTCACTTGAGATAAACCACTGAAGTGTTTTACCTTGTTTTTATTCATTAAAGTACCAATGCAATAACTTTGTGGAGTACTAGATTGGAAGTCTTTTAAGTCTTTAAATCATTTTATGTTTCCTTGGGAACTTGCCCAGCCTGACACTTTAAAGGAATTATTCAGTAACCTGCCATGGTTTATGCTGGATAAAGCAATTGCTTCCATATACTGAGTTAGTGCTACATCTGAATGCCACTAAAGGACAGTCATTCACATAGTTGTGGCTATGAAACTTTGTGTAAAAAGTGCACTGCAGTTTTTGACTACAGTTTATTGATGTAGGGGCATGATAAAGCAAACTCTACAGTCACAAAACCATCAGAATGTTTTTCTGTGTCCCAACACAGTTGCAGTCAAACTCAAGAGCTGCAAGCATAAAAGTTCCAGCAGGGATTTCATTTATTCATATGACCACCTAAGTAGGCCTATTCTGCAGCATGCTTACATGTAACCATCTTAGCAAGGATTGGTACACCTTTCTGTTACACCCTTTTTTCATAGTTTCAAGCCTAGGGCCTCAGGTGTGGGTGTATTGGATAGTAACTACTACTTTTGTTGTACTATTTCATTGCCAGCTAGTCTTTGCTTTCAGAAAAATGGGAAAAGATATGTGGCTTCCTCAAACTGAAGTGGTTTCTCAGTTGGATTACTGACTTCTCATTGTAGCAAATTTTTGTTCACAATAAGAAGCAATTTTTACTAACAGTTATCCTAGTACTAGAGTCAAGCAACATAATTGGTAACATAATTTTCAAAAATTATTCAGTTAAAAAACCCTGAAATATTGAAAGTTAAAGTAAGTTCTGTGAAGAAGCTTCAAGCTTTTCTCTTAATCATAACCTCACCCTCAAGCTGACTTGTGTGTCCCTGAGGCCTCTAACTCTGTGCCCTGTAGGCCATTGCAAATTATAGCTGTATCCAACCCAGGACTGACAGATAGATGAAAGAATATTTTATCCTTAGAATGGCATAAATGAAAAGAAAAGAATCAGAGATCTAAAGCAGCCTATCAATCCCACAGCACTAACAATTGTTCACAAAGCCCCCCAGAGGCCCTTGTCTTATTGGTCAAAATGGGAGCTCACTGCAAAGGTGATGGAAAGTTTAGCTGGTTCTTCTGGTAGCCAGTCCTCCCAAGTATGAGGAGGCTCAGCCTTGAGTGTTATGTGGAAGTTTCAAACTCTTTTGTTATAAGAGGGCTAAATATTGTGCCTCTTGGGTGCTGTTGGGAGCACCTCTGGAGGTAAATCCCCTCTGATTTTTGTAAGACCAATCTGTATAGTTTTCTCTTCACAGCTTGTTGACCATGGGTCATACATCCATGTGGTCCTAGTGATTGTATCTGTTTGTGGTCATTCATGAAAAAATAGATTTGGACCTTATAACTGTGGAGAATATTTAACAATAAAAGACATCAATAATCACTAAAGAAAGGCATTTGGTAGACAGTACAAGTTGAATATAACTCCTGAAGAGTGAACCTGGAACAGCAGATGGATATTCTGCATATTCGGTCTGAGTATTCTTGGGTGAAGGGGGAAAAAAAGAAAGGAGGGAGAAGAAACAGATTTCCCAACAAGCTGTTTTGCATTAGCCTGCAGGGGAGCCTTTGGAGACCCTGCAGAAGGAATGCTATGTTATCTGTAGGATTCTTGTCTGGTAACTCTGCCTCTTGCCTTGTTCATGTATCATGGGCATGTGAGTGCAGCTTGTGTATTAGGATAACCGCTATCATGTCCATGCGATTCTGACGGCAATCCCTGTGAATTTTGAGCAAATGGCTGAAGCACAGCCAAGCAGTTTCAGAATCTGCTTCTTCACTGTCTGAACAGGGAGAAGTTTTTCCCCTAAATCCATAGCGAGGAAGGGATTATATTAGTTATTCCTTGAAAAGGAGTATTCTTTTCTGTCTGTGTGCATTGGTGACCTTTGTCACTGCTCTAGTTTGACTTTACTGAAAAGTAGTGAGGTAGCACAATGGAAAAAATGGACATCTGAGTGGCTGTCTTCAGACCCTCATAGAAGTCCCTCCCTTTAGGAACATAAATCTCTTCTCTGCTCTCTGTCAGGCCTAATGAAGCCTAGGTGTGCTTTCTGCTTGGTTCTCCTTTGCCTCCACCATCCAGGTGAAGGGACAATACAGATATGTCTGAAGTCATCGTGAAGCGTTTCTCTTGCTTCTGCCACAGAAAAATAGTGCCATGACTACCGGCAGAGGAAATGACAGAGCCCTACCTACACAAGAACCTATGCCTGGCACAAATTTCAAGATGAAGTTTCCTTTTCTAAACATATGAGTGAAGAAATTAGTACGAACTATTATATCCAACACAAAAAAGATTCAGACATTTGTGAAAATAAATTATTATAATCTTAACTTTAGAAAACCATAAAAATTTGAAGATCTGGGAACCTAACCCACATATAGATGTTTAATATGTCAAAGCATTCAAACATGGGAAGGCCTTCTGGGAAGTTTTATGAGAGAGAGATTCAGAGATATGTTCAGAGATTACCAGAGGGGCAGCAATAAGAACTAAAAGATCTGAAATGCTTTTCTTGCAGGCCTACATTATGCTCTCTGCCTTCCCCTCATCATCACACATTTTGAAACTTGTTAAACCATCCCTGCCTTACAACATGCCCCTTGGGAGAGGCAGCTGGGGGCAGTAGACAGCCATCTTTGCCTTGGGGCAGCACCTCAGACTGCTACTTTCTCTGGAACGTAGCTTGGGGTTATCTCCCTGCTCTCCAGACCTCCACCAGCACTTCCCTCTTTCCACAGCTCTGGCACTGTGCAGCAGGTACACACAGCTGGGGTGAACTAAACCTGAGGTAGACCACATAACCATGAAGAGAGCTGGCTTCAGGCAGGCAAGGTAGGAATGCTGGAGGGAATGTGACCTGAATGGCTGGCTATGCCTAGACTAATTCAGAGCTGTCTGATGTGGGTGTGTTCCTAGGCTGTATCTGGGTAAGAGCAAATAGGGGTGAGATTTTCCCCTTCCGCCTGCTCCTGTCCTCCTGCTCCTCCCTGCCTCCCTAAAAAATCTTGGTAGGAAAGAGGCAGAAGCATGTCAGCCAGGAGAAAAGCTGTATTCATTCTGTATGGGCCCCACCCCTCAGTCTGGCTATGGGGGAGCTCTTTACATGGGTAGGGGAGATGGCTCTTCTGACCCTCCATCTTGGAAAACTTGTGTTACCCACCTCCACAGTGAAGATCCAAACTTCAGAACTCTGTTGTTGAGTCTATCAAGTTCTGTAAGCCTCTCTGCATCCCATGATATGGGATGCCAGCTGTTAAGATGCCAGTAACTTTTAAGCTGACGAGGCAAACATCACTTTGCCACTAATGGTAACAGCAAGACAAGAAAGTTTAGGTGCGTCCTCTCTGGTGTAGCCTCAATGCTCCTCTGATGAGTTATAGTACTTAACAGGAAACAAGGTTTTGGGGTTTTTAAATTTCACTTAGGTTCTTAGGAAAACAATTCATGAAGTCCAGCTACCACTTCCCCGAAGGACTTTTCATTAACACCTTGCACCAAACTCTTTCGTGATAGTTTCCCTTCCAAAACAATGATTTTGTTTTGCAGAACTAATTCATGCTTCAGATGCACCCATTCTAGACCTTTAGAAATTTCTGGGTATTTTCTGAGATTCTCTGGCCTCTTTTGCTTTTTCATTAATCTTACTGTTTTTTTTTTTCTCTGTAGAACACAAATATCTTCCTAGATGCAAAGTTATCATAGACTTTGTATGATATATACAAGACAGGCCAAATGACCAGTATTTTTTGTATTTGGAAAGGTTATTTTTTCTAGAAATGTTTGAATAATACTTATTCTCAGATTGGAAAGTCCAAAGCAAAAGTCTGCCCAAGCAAAAAAAAAAAAAAAATCTGTAAGTGGTAATGAGCAAGAAATGAATAAACATTTCAAGCCACAAATTTGGTTGGGCAGCCAAGAATCTAGAGAAATGCTAAGTGTGAAAATACAATGAAGTGAAAACTTTTTCTCTTTCCTCGTTAGTTCTCTTTGTTACTATTCCTTATACAGTGCTATTAAAAGATCCTACCACCACTCATAAACCAGCACTAAGTTGCAGGACAGCTAAATGTTACTCTCTTGAAATTTCTTTCAATTTAAGAAAGAAATAAAACAATGATATATAAATATACATTGTAAGGCTGTCACACTGAGGTCTCATGCATCAGCAGCTTTTACACAACTATGTACTCTAGTATGCACTGAAACTGAGTAGTTGTCATGGTAACTGTCACATCAAATATATCTTTTCAGGGCAGACACTTAAAAATCAAGCATTTGTGCTATCATTAATATTACTTACCTTGAGACTGTGACAATAGGTTGATTTTACATTCTTTTTAATCACGATTACATATTGTAGACAGGAACATTTTTCTTTGCAGTATCATTTTGATTTTAATTCCTTCAGTATATTACAACAGCAAAAATTAGTTTTGGGATTCAAAATTGTATCAGAGTTCACTGACACTGAACTGTAGTAGTTTAGGTTTATGTGATGGAACTACAGACACAGTGAACATGAGAGAACACCTTGCTTTTAAAATGCTACAGTAAAAGTCTATATTATTTATGCCATGTGATATTTTGGAAGGACAATGATATTTCCAGTTACATGTTTGAATAATATTGTCATCTAGTTCATTCTGATTGCAAATAAAATAAGTATCATAACTAGTTATTCACACTCCAGCTCAGGTAGGAAAACTTGCCAACATTCCTGGCATGTTTAAGTATAATTTTTCCAGTTTTCAAATAGCTGACGGCATTGCTTTATTAAATTTCCTTTTTAAAAATAAGCTATTAATTTGCAACGTGTACTATCTTTACATATTTTATGTTCAGTTTGTTTTTATTTAATTCCCCTAGCTTTTGTTGGAACAAATAAACCCTACAAAGGTTTCTTCTTTTCTCTAATAACTTTTCACGTGATCATAACAAGGCACTTACTGCAAACAGAAAAAACAAATAAACGTCAAACCAAATTGAAATGAACATTAAAGAGCTTTGCTTTTTTTCCTGAGAAATCTTGCTTTCAACTGCTCTCACGTTTCCCTCCTCTCTTAACTCTAAATAAAAGTTTCAAGATTGTTAATTGTCTGTACTTGTGCTAATGAATAGTAGAGTTTGGAATAGTGCAGTTTACTAAGTTACTGCCCCATCATAAATTAATGCAAATATACGTTGAAAATATATGTTTGAAAGAAACTGTGGAATCATATTAGTTAACTTAGCATGCCATTGAGCAAAATGGCATAATTCTATTTTAACAGTTTCATAAACTCCTCCATGTGCCTAGCTAGTCTTTATTGATTTATAATTACTCCTAAGTTTTGTTGGATGTTTTCTAAACTGAAAGAAAACAGTCATATATAGGCATTTCCATTATAAACAGTATAAGAAAGTAAGAAAACATGATTAAATGCCCTTGATGAATCCAGCCCCATATTCTTTGTGTAGCTGAAGTTCCAGCTGAAGCTGTAGCAATGAAGGGACTGGACTTCTACTCAGGCAGTAGATGGCTTTCTTACTTTGTGTGGCAGTATGCCTTAGTGACCATGTGGCTATGCTACTGGTTTGTTGGGTTAATCAGTTTCTCTTTCTTGGTCTTTCCGTTTGTGAGGTGGAATAATGGCATTGAATTTTGTACTGTCCCGACATCTGCAGATGCAAATATAGAGCTAAGGCTTGTGTTATGTTTTGATTGAGTTGGGATGAGTGTTCATAGCAGCCCAAAGCTGTTTCCATAATACATGATGTTAAAGCAAGAAAGCTCTTGGAACATGCTATCAATGTGGGAAAGTGTGAAGGTACAAGGTAGAACGGTGAGTGGAGATTCTCATGGTAACAGATGTTTATGTTTGGTGCCAGTCATAGTACTGTACAAAAAAGATGTGTGCTGAAAGCTACAGATAAGTCATAATTTTTCTAGTTGAGGTGCTGTGTTATAACACAAGATATTTCATTTTTCCCTTTCCCTCCTCCCAGGCTTTCAGAATTTTTTTTTGTATGTCTTACAGGGAAAAGGAAGAAACAGAAGTATGAAAGGAGGAAAGAAAGGTAGTGGAGTTATGAAGTTCATGAAAGAAGGAAAGTCAACTTGAGAGTTAAGGCACGGGTGCAGAAAAGAATGACTGATGGGCAGAATGGAGACAAATGAAGAATGGCACTTGATGGGACAGCTGAGGAAATGGACAAAGGCAGCCAAGTAGTGGGTACTCAGCAGTGCAGCAGCATCAATGTAACACTGATTCCCTACCCAGGTCAAAGCACTGATAGCGCTGGGGTAATGATGTCTGACAACCAATTGGCAGGAAAAAGAGCAGATCTGTAGAATCACCTGGCAACAAAAATAAGAGCTGAAGACTTCCGTGAGATTACAATTGTAGCAGTGGGATGGTTTTTGTACACTTTCCTAAAGCATTTTAAAACTAGTGAATACATAGACTTCATGCACAGCATGTAATACATTATCACTATTCTCTGCTTTCACTGGTGTAGCTTTTACATTTGTGAAAAGTTGATGACTGACTTTAATACACAGTGTCAATGCTTCCAAATTAATAAGTTTTCCCTCTTTGGTAACAAAACTATGCACAGTCAGTTCACATGTCCAGTTTATGATAATTCTGTGATTAAGATGCATGTCAGAAAAGATAAATGCATTTGACTAACTGGTTTCTGGTCAGAACTCAACTCTGTGGTGTTTACAAAGCACCTAGCTGAATAATTTCAAATACCAAATATGAGCCAGTAATACACTAGGACATACTGCTTGCTGTGACTTTCTTTGCATGACAGTTTTGAGAATTTATTAATTTTTAAGGGGAAAGAAGAGATAGAAAAAGCTGCATGTGTGCCCAATGACATATGCCTGTTTGTGCCTAATTCATCGGAAAAATTGCTCAAGAACTGTTCAGCCATGTTCGAATATGCTGCCAAGGTCAATGGGACCTTTCCAAAAGTGCTGGTTATGTGAGGTAAAAGTGCTTGAGGCAACTTCAACTTAAGCATTTTTGTATATTTGCTTGTTTTATTTGGAAAGCAGATAATCTGATGGTTTTGGCAGGCCCATTTCTGAGCATTATTGACGGCATACCTTGTAAGGCTCAGAAGAGGGGTTTGGTTTGACCTAGTGTCTAGAACCCAGCACTGTAGTACAGAGCTGCATAGTACGGATCAGCTGAGGGTGCCAAAAGTGTATTCAGACACCACAGACTTTCAAGTCAAATTCCATTTTTATGATAGTGGTAATCCAGAGACAGACAAGAGGTATGTAAGTGTATTAATTTCTTGTCTTATCATCATTATTTTGTATATTCTCAGAAGGCATCTAGAAAGTTTGGAAGAGTTGATTCCAATTCTGAAATGGTCACTATGCAATATTTGAAGGCATTTTGAAAGTAAGGTGAAGAGAACAATAGTACCATGTACCAAATGCTGCTGTTTTGTGCGCCTCTGGAAACAGTAGCTAGGTAAGAAAATCTACCTAGGTAAATATGGGTTTTGTGTGTATATATGTGAGGCTAACTGAGTTAGTTTAAAAGGCTGTAGTGAGTGGGAAATGTTGCTGGATAAAACCTGGCCACATTCACCTTAATTTTTTGCTCTTCCAGCCATTCTTTCTGCAGTGTGGTTTGGGTATGGCTTCTACCTATTGCAGACAAAGAGAGACTCCTTCAGCAGAGACTGAAAGAAGGTTAGAATTGAAAGAAATCCAGCATTTGGTTAAACTTTGAAGTTTAACATAGTCCAAGAAGAGAGAAGAATTTGATCCTGCTCCCATGAGAGTGAGTGTGAACAGAACTAGTCATAAAACCCACTTTGCTTCCCATATTTCTCTTAATCATTAAGTTTGGAATAAGAAAGTCTCATATATAAGCAAGGCTGGTCTGGGTGTGGTTTGGTTTCCAACCTGGTGGTTAAAAATCACCTCCAGCAAGCTTTGCTGCCCTGGTTTTTGGGAGTCGCAATGTCAGTGCTTGGCTTAGCAGGAGTTTCCTTTGCCCACGACTTCTGGCTCCCTGAGGCTCGGACCTGGAACGGCTGATGCGCAGCCCCACCTCCGTCCTTGGCTGTTCTTGGAACTGGATGATATTCCTTTGGCAGGAATATCCCTTAGGCAAAGCAGGGTGATGATACAAGTTCACCTCGTTTACTGGAATGTCACTTGTACCATCCAGTGCTTTTTACATTGTAATTATTTCCTGGGGGTAATTGCATGCTTTTTAGACTTTCTTTTGCGCTCCCATGCTCAGCTCAAAAACTGCCAGCGGGCATTGCTGAACTGTTCCCAAGGAGAACAGTAATGTCTACTAGTCACTTTGACATTATTGTTATTTATAAATCCTAAACAAAAGAAAATAAAAGGCTAGATATTGCTAACTCAAATCCATCTGTTTGGGGTACGGAGATGGTCTTATGGTTGACAGTCCTTTTCTTGATCATGTTAGATCTAAACTAATCATGTGCTCTGATGTGAAAACTTGGGCTACTTACCTGTTCTATTCCACAAGTGAACGTGTTGGGTGTGTATCAAAGTGGTAAAACCCCCTGAGCATTGTTATGGGTCCCTCTTTACATGTGTCAGTTAGGAAAGTTATGCAAAAGGAGAATTACATACTCTATACCCCCAAAGAAGTGAGGGCATGTTTGTTTGGTCCAGAACAGGACTGGGGTTCAATGGAGGGACTTTGAATCACAATTCTTAGATGGTGCTGCTCTCTGGTGCTGAAGCTCAGTACCACCATTTCCTCCCAGCTCTCTCTAGCTGTAAACTAAAGGTTTTGTGAAACTCTTAATTATTAATTTTTTTCATTATCTCTCAGGAGTAATGTACTATGACAAAATAACTTTGGTGTGCCCAAATAGTTCTCATCTTCAAAAAAAAAGACTTAAATGCCTGCCTAAAAGAAAGAAATGCAGTACAAATACAGAACACTCAAAACTCATCTGCCCTGAAGGGGTAAAAGAAATGTCCATTTTGCAAGTACTGCAAAGCATCTTACACACTCTGCAAGAGTACATAACAGAGCATAGCTAGTTATGGCATCTAAGTACTAAACTGAATAATTGTTTTTAGTTTCAAGAAATTACCAGTTCATTTATCTCAGTTCAATTCATACTAAATAACTCAGCTGCTTACTATTTAATAAGAACTACCACAAATTACTTGGAGAATGATTCTTTTACTGTTCCTAAAAAATTAAAAGTATTAATTTAGAGTAATTTACTTGCCTTGCTAAAAGACATCACATTTAAGGGTAATCGCTACATATTAAAACCCAACAGAGTTAAACACACAGAATCAGCCACAACATTGCAAAGCTTCACTGTTGTATGCATTGCAAAACTTGCATTGTAATCTTATGAGTAAGCAATGGAAACTTCAGCTTACTTGTGTATTAGCAGTAGAAGCTTACTTCCACATTGAGAAGCCTCAATACAGCTATGTAGTATAGCTATAGTCACTCATCTTTTTTTTGCTCCTTGAGGGAATTGGTATAAATCTTCCCTAGAGTTTCAAGATGTAACTAAAGATTTCATGGGGAAGAGCTTCTTTTCCTTTTAAAAAACAGTTTTTAACCATGTATGAGGAAAGTCAGTTTTCAGTTCTGTTCAATCTGCAGTTTTACCCTTTTCAAGTTTGATACATGAAAGTACCCTGAATTCGTATGTTAATTGTATCTGAAGAATTTGTAAGTTCACTTCTGCAATCTATAGAAGCTAAGCTTAGAGCAAGCTCTGTTTATGACTTTTCTGAAAATCAGTTAAACAGGAAAGTTTCAGGGCAGTTAACTTCTGCCACTGTATTTGTATGGGATCAGGGAGGGAAGGGACTAAAAATAAAGAACCATTAAAAAAATAATTTTGAAAGCTGGGGAAATCAGAGAGAGATTTCAGAGAGAAATTTTAACAGGAGAGAAATTTTGTTCCTTGTTGAGCGAGGCAGCCTCTCTTCATTTAAGGAGCCTGTGAAATATATGTATAGACATGTGGAAACCTATCCATAAGCCTTTACTACCTGCCTGCAGCATAATGCCACCCCAAATGCTGCCATACTTGATTTAGAAACCATGGAATCTGACAGAGACCAAGCAACGCATTCTGCAGATAGGGAAAAAACACTGAGTTGAATGGGACTCAAGAACGTACCCATGCACTTTGTTTAACCGGGGCCTGGATTTTCCTCCTGGTTTCAAAATGGCTGAGAACTATAGCCTTCCCTTTGATTTATGGTGGGCCAAAGCACACATTTCAGACCTCTTGGGCAAAACTTGTGCTATTTTTTTAGCTATACAGTTTAATAAATAATGGACAAGATAGCAGAATTAGAATTGTATAAGACTGACTGAAAACAGTGAAAGAGAAACTGTAGAGAAACCCAGCCACCCATCTGACATACTGCTGTTTTAGAACAGTCCATTCACTGTATCCAAAATGGTATTATAATTTAAAGGCTGTCACATATGGAAGATGTTAGCAGTTTCCATTACCTCGTTCCACTTGGTAGACGTACCCACTGAACCTATACAAGGTCCATTCCAAAGTAGGTGATTTGTGAAAAGTTTTCATGCTTCTGGTTCTTATAAAAACTAGTATATAACCAATGTTTGAGTTTCATTTTGGTTTTGTTTCTACAGCGTGAGCATTTTATTTTAGAGAAAATCTGATTATAGCACTACTCTTAAGAAGTCCTAATGTTAGTAGGTGGAGATCTCCTGATTAAAGTCTATTTAGTCATTAGTACTATCTGCATGACAAAATGAAAGCTTATTTCTAATACAGAGTATTTACATGATCTTTATCACTTGTAACTATTACTGAAAAACGATAAATTAGGCATGCACTTTCAAAATAACACCTGGAACAGAACTCCCTCTATAAACTTGTTTAACCTTTTATTTTTTAGTGACAGATTGGAATTTATTATTTTGAAAGTCTTGGAGCACCTGGTCTGTGATTTTATCAGAGTTATAAGAAATGCCTTGGAGGCGAGGGTGGGGGAATGGTTAGAACAAGAACTGTGATTCTTTAAAAAGTGCCTTTTATCTTAAGAACAAATTTAGTTTGAAAATTCAGAGCGCTCTGGACTGCAATTCATTCTGACAAATCAGTTCTTAAGGTGTTAGTTATATTGCAGTTAAATAATCCTAACATCTCTGCTGGGTTTCTGAGTTTAACATCTCACCCTGGGAAGTCTGATTAAGAGATAAACGTAGATAGAAAAATACACCAAGTATTTGTTGCATCTCTCTCCCCTCTGGAACAGTTGTTGGTATAGCACTTCCTACATCCAAAATGTGATGATGTGTAGTTAACAGTACATTCAAAATGATGTGGACAATTTAAAGCAGTCTAATAGCGACTTATCCAAAATCTCGTTTTTTAGGCAAATACACGATGAGCTTTGTAACTTTTCTGTTATCTCAGATTCAAACTGTGCCACTTACAGATGAAATGGAGAGATAATTTAACTCCTTCCAACTCTATCACAAACACTTAATGATGTAAGTATCAGAGACTTTTCGCCGTCAAGCATTTAAAATGTCTAAGCTGATTTTTCTCAGATGTGCCGCCCGAACCATGATTGGCCCCAATTCTGCATGACACTGGTTGCAGTGTCATTGTCAGTGGGATTGCTCATATCATCCCAGGACTGGGGCCTAGGAAGCCTGCCTGTCTGCTAAATGAAACTGTTACTCTTTGACTGGCTCATTAGTTGGACTTTGACAAAGCTAAGCTTGAGTGATCGTTTCCAGTTGAAACTTTTTTACTGTTAAGAACTGCCTGTCTTCAAGTCAGACTAAAGCTGTTATTAATGCAACTGGAGACACAGTATTTTTGTGCTAGCTTAGATATTAGGCTTGCTGCTCAGCATGTCTAAAATTAGGCTGGCATGAAAGTTCAAGAATGCAAATCAGCACTAAACCCAAGGTCAGCATAAAACATTCAGATCACTCCACAAAGGAAAAAAAAGGAAGAGTTGTATAATTTAAGAACACATTTCCGTGTCTGTAAAAAACCAAGTGCACAGTCTGGGTAGCAAAGGAAATATGGATTTTTGCTCTAGCGCAGATCAACTAATTTTGTTTTCTTTTCCATCTGTCCTCCATGTGAGTCTGTCCACATGAAAAATCCCGCCTGGTGAAGCCCCACAGGGATGGCATCCATATCACAGCAAATTCTGGGACCATTCATCACTTTGGTGCCTGGGATAATTTTACAATAACCTTGGCAGGCACACTTCTGTGAAAGATGATTTTCAGCTGTAGGCCTGAAACCAGATTAGATATTATTGTTTAATCACCAGCATAGTCATATTCCCAATGCTCTTTAATGAAGTTTCTTTGTGCTATGTATTTCTTCATTTCAGTGTTACACTTTGGATGCATAAAGTGACTGCTTATAAAGTCATCCAAGACATTCCAGTATTAATCTTGGACAAAAACAAAAGGCGTAAAATTCATGTGATGTAATTAGTCAAATTGTAATTGAGTTGAGATTAGAGTTTGTCAAACTTTTAAAGTTTCTGCCTTTCATAAAAGGGATAAAGGATGAGAAGTATGGGGTTGGGGTAATCCCAGATCGAATATATGAGTAACAATGAAGCTTTCAAAAGAAAGTTCACATATGTCTGTATGACGGTGAGATTTATGATTATTCTGGGTTGTTCACTTCAAAGTATCTTTAAGAATGGTTATTGTAAAATAGAGCAAGGCAGAGTGAATTTCACATTGGGAACAAAGTAAAATTATCACCAAAACTTATGCACAAAAGCAAAGTGGAAAAATGAGCTAAAGTAATTCAAATTTGCTCCTGGTTTAAGACTAGTGGCATACAGAGATTTCTAGAGAGGAAAGTAAAGGTAAAACAGTGGAAAGTTATTCCTTTACGTTATTTGTCTCTACGTGGTTTCATAATAACATATTGCTATGAATGCCCCACAGTCCAGTGCTCCCTGAGGTCATTGAAAGCCTCTGATCAGACTCTAGTGAGAAACAGATCAGGGCCCATGTGAGTGCACTAGAAGCCCATTTCAGGTTGGTTTGGTTTTTTTTTTTTAAAATCATAGGCTTGAAAAAAATCTCTGCTGTTTTCAAAAGACATTGAAACACAAGCACGAGAGATATGTGGACTAAAAACATATGTATTTCTCAAAGAATTATTTTGGTACCACTCTGTAAAGTTTTCACTATGAAATCTATAACCATTAAAACCATGCTAGAAGCTCACTCCCTCTTTCTAGAAGCATTGAGAAAACCATGGCCTGTTCTTGCTGAATGTAGGTTGATTTATGCAAGTGAAGACAAACGGTTCTCAGTAAGCAATCATCAAATTCAAAGTGAAACTCTAGAGCTTTGAACCCACATGACCTGAAGCAGAAACCAGTGTTCACACCAAACCTTGCAAGGCAAAATTGCTGAGTTTGGAAGAAATATCAGCCAGTCATCTGAATAGTCAGGAAAACAAATAGTTTCATGAGTATTAGCAAAACAAACCCATTATTTTTAATTTATGACATTTATTGCTGCGTTGTTTGGCACCCTCCCATCCCTTGAAATAATTACATATTGTAGAATGTTTTGTGAAAAATAGAGTAATAGACTGATACCCATTTACCTAGGCAACAGGAGCAAAATTTTGAAAAGTGCATGAATGTCTGCATTTGCTTACAGGACTAAAACAAGAAGTATGAAGGAATACAAATATTCCTTCTCCTGCACATATATGGTAACAAAATGATTCATTTCCATGCATGAATTCCATGAGAAACTTTTTTCAAAACTAAGCATGAAACCACATTTCCAGTTACTGGAAACTCAGTCATGAGCAGTCTGATCTGTGGGAAGTAGGCTGGTCAAATAAAATTGGTATTACTTTTCAGTGGATTTAGAAATTTGTTTATAGAGAAGCCTCTCTAGGTATATCTGGCACAGATGTATGTAGGGCTCACCATCCTGATAAGGGGTAGGATCAATTCTTGCTTCTCTAGGTCAGATGTGTTACACCACCAGGTCTTCTGTGGAAAGTCACTATGTGCCACTTTCCTGTCTCATTGTTCCTCAGATGCTCCCATTTGTTCACATTGCTCCTTCCTTCATTCCCGAAGGCCCTCACCATCCTTGAAGCTGCATAAATGGCAGCTTCCCATTTTCCTTCTTTCCACCATTCCCTAGTTCCCATTGTTGTTCCTTTTCTCTTATTCTGGGAAAGGGCATAATTGAGCATGTCAATGTAGTAACGTCTACTGAGATGAAGAGCTCTTTTGGGCTCATAGTTTTGGTGGGTTTTTTTACAGTTGGAAGGCTCTGACACTTGTCATTTCACATAGTCAAAAGTTAGTCCTGTGTGAAATCACTGCAGAAAAGTAAATGGATTAAAAACAGACTGACTGAGTTTAAAATAGAACAGCTAAGAGGAGTCACCACTGTGTGTAGTCATTTACAAAGGAACGCAGAGATTTCTGTTAGACTCTATCCTTTGCAATGGCTTGGAAGGACTATAGAAAACCTTTGCTAATAAAATTTGTACATGGTACAAAGACTGATGGAGCTATACATATGAAGTGCTCATACGGGGAACAATCTAGACATTTTGGTAAAATGCATGCCAGAAAAAACCCAAACATTTTAAGGTGGGAGCACAGGAATGACAGAATCTTCTTAGTGACTAAATTGAGTCACACACAAGTATCTCCTGCACTCCACACAATGATCTAACTCTAGGAGGAAGTTTTAAGGCTGTGAGCGATTTATGAATTGGTTTCCAATATTTGAGTTGTTGTTTCCAGTTGAGCTGCTACCATTCGTACTGGTTGGAGTGGCAGGTATAGTGAATTGTCATTCTAGCCTGTATGGACTCTTGAGGAGACCCTGGAGTCACTGCTTCCAAATGTTGCTGGTGTTTCTCCACCTTCTTTTTGGGAAACCAAAGCACTTTCAACATTGGACCAAGAGTTATGCTGTGGCCTGACACTTTAGTCATGTGAGGGCTCTGTAGACACATTTCCTAACCAGTCATCCTTTCATCCCTTCTGCCCCTCAACACCATTGTACCAAAGTGTTAACATCTTAGCACTGTGGTCAGCCTCAGCAGTCCAAAACCAGGATGGTGGCATAAAACTCACAAAACTGTAGAAAAATAAAATTTATCTCTTTAGAGCTTGAGTGTGTATGGCCAGGAACAAGGAGGAAAAAGGTGGTTCCTTCCAGCTCTGGCAACACATCAGTGTTACGCAGAAGGCTATGGGCTGCTGAGTGAATGAAAATGCCATTCAGTCTCCCAAGAACACTGTTTATTTTCTCAAGAGAGGAGAGAATGTAAAAAAGTTGGGAGAAACTGTTTCTGTTGACATCTGTGTTACAAGAAATTTGGAACCTCTTCCTCTGAAACAAGATTTAGAAAAATTAAATATTTGGAATTTGAAGCCAGATAAAATATAGTCTGAAATAAGATGCACATTTTTACTGGCGATGATAATTAATTATAGGAGTTGCTTATCAAAGGATGTGCTAGATTTTCCACCACCTGAAATCTTTCAGCAAAGATTGGATATGTTAGTGATTATCTCTTTTTCAGCCAGAGCTTATGGGCAGTGTTATGCAGAAAATCAGATTAGAAACTCATAATGGGCCCTTCTGGCCATAAAGGTACATGAAAGTCAATGGCACAAATTTGCAACAGTCAGTGATTTCGTTCAAGGCTGAAACTCTGAAACTTCTAAATGCAGATTTCTGTTTTCCATTCTGAATGGTGAAAGGTCTAATGCATCAGGAGCTGAATTCTTGTTGCAGTTAGACTGATGCAAATCCAGTAACTTAAGTGGAACTGCAGGATTTGACACAAGGACTTTTCAAACATGTCTGTTTTGACAGAAGCATTATTGTTGCTTAATCAAAAACTTTTACCTTGAGAAGCTTGTTACCAAAAGCATTTATTGTGAGGACTGGGCATCTTTTTTCTCTAGGGAAGAAAAAAAAAGTAAAGGAGCTTTTTAAAATTATAAATGCACCTGACTGGTTTTCCTATGTCTAACAGAGGAATCTGTTTTAAAAGCTTGTAAGTAACTGATTCAGTAATCAAAAATAAGTGTCTGATTCCTAATAATCAAGCCCAAATTCACTGGCTAAGGATCCTGATAACCCATGAGAAGTGCTTTGTTTAAGAAGGAGTTAGGATACCTCACTGTCATTCTTTCAAGTTGCGCTCCACCATACTGAGCAGAATCCCACAACTTTACAGGTGGAGCCACGTTGCAGCTAGTGACACAGACAGATGACATATTTATTAGCTTGTCAAAGCTTCCTCTGTTTATGGAAGACTCACCCAGCTAAACAAAACAGTCTGCTTCCCATTGGCTAATTGAGCTGGCCCCTGTTGAGAGTCTCAGCAAAGTGCTTGATGAGGCATAAAATGATGATTAATTAATTTACTGCTCAGTTGATCATCAAACTGAGAGGTTTATGATTCTCACAGCGGTCAACACTCTCTCTTCAATGTGCAACAGCATGAGCAGCCTTCACTCTGGCCTGCTGCTGCCTTTGCTATGACCTGAGATGTGGTGGCTTAACTGAGGGGAAATGGGGAAAAAATTAAGAGAAAAGTTTCAAAAGGGATGTACTCAGCAGCCTCTTTCAGAGAGGCTTGTGAGTGCCAGAACACTTCTCACAAAGGGGCTTTTCATATCTCAGCATTAATAAAAGCTACTTTGCTGGACATTATTTTGGTTCAGTGGATTACATAAGAACCTCCCTAAAAATAACAGTTTCTTCTCTGATTACATGGTTAAAAGTCAGAATTAGAACGAAGTTATATAAAGACAGGGCTTCACAGTTACAGGTATAGATGTGTTAGAACAGATCAAAATGCCAGTACCAATACTGAGTGGGGTTCTCTCGTTTTTATTCCTTGAGATGACTTTCAGTAATTAAAAAATCCTTAAAAAAAAAAATTATGAAGATTTGAAGACATAAAACGACACATTCTGTGTAGAGTGGGCACCACATTTAAAAACATTATTCAAAAAGCACACTTTTGCATTTGTATGCATTTGCAGCTTGTGTGCAGTCACCAAGTGTTTTAAATATGTTTTTGTGTGCAAACTTTTAAATATTTGCACTTATGATAATATTCTGACTAAATTTTCTCTGAAATTTTAATGCAATGTCCAGTGTTTATTCCCAACGTGAAGACAACTAAATTCTGCTTAGTTACAGTCATTTAGTTCCAGAATAGTGCCAGGTGAATGAATATACATATAAGAAAGCAATTGAACCCCGTTGTCAGGCCAGTATGTTTTATACCAGCCATTTGGTCCAATTTTTCACATGAGCTAGGTGGTGGGACATGTACATTGGCACAAGGACATTTAGAAGTTTCTTTTCTCTCTTTTTTGTAAGACTGTACCAGAGTTACCAGATGTACTGGGAGACACCAGGAAAGGTCTTCTGCATGTCTGCATACCTGAGCATCTGAGTAGGAAATAAATGGTTTGTCTGTATAATGGGAAGAGAGGGTCAGTTTGCAAACTAAGCTTTTCTCCAAGTATGTATAACCCATTCTTAGGTAGGGTTCTGGCTAGGAAGAACCCAGGCAGAAAATGAAGCTGTTTAATATAACTTCGGTCCTTTTATTTGGCTCAAAAGAGCAATGAGAACAATAAGCAAGTGCAAAAAGGAATTGAGTTAGAACAGTCAGTAGATCCTTTGTTTATGAACTATGTTTCTTCTTTGATTCAGCCTTCAGGAAACTTAATTTAGTTTAGATAAACCAGAGGAAGAAGTCTCTTTTTCTCAGCAAAGTAATGCATAGAAACCTAAGTTTGCATATTTACACAGAATATGCTATAGTGCGGGAAAAGAGCTCAGAAAGAAACAGAGCAGAAAACCAATAAATTCTGATAGATCAATTTAATGACAAGGAAAAAAGGGAAGGAAAACAGTGTGGAAGACAGGATGAAATATCAACGTGTTCCAAGAACTTGCATCTTGGTCAAAGAATTGAAAAAAATCTCACTAAGCAATGTAAATCACTAGATTACATGGACCTATTTCAATAACACACTTTTACAAATGCAACTCATCTGTCTTTGGGAAAAGGCATATCAAAAAAAGGCATAGATGAGAAATGACTGTCAAAATATTTAGGAGCAACAATGGACAAATATTTAGTGTGAACATCTGTGACATGATGTGACAGAGTGGGCTGATGTTGACTCTCGGGTGTATAAATGGAGAGTAGTCTTTAGGTGTTGGAGGTTTTTTACCTCTAAAAATGGGACTATTGATGTTGCACAGGTTGTATAAAAAGGAGCTCTGAAAACAAATTTCAAAATCATGTTCCAGTCAATGAGATATATCTACTGTTACCTGATGAAAGCTTTATGCTGATATTTTCAGATTTGTTAAAGTGCTTCTGAAGACGTCTTAGAAGAGTGATTATGGAATTTAGTAACTTGCCCAGACAAGAATATAGGAAGCAGAAAAGGTAGACTGAACTATGCCATGGCCAGATATTGATTGTTCAATAGCTATGTTTCTTTTGGGCATCTTTTACTCTACCTATATATTGCTACTCTCAGTAAAGAGTAACTGCATAATAGAAGCTCTGCAATTCTCTCTGCAGTGGACATTTTTGCATAAAAACTTGTCCATCTCTGATCTCTCTGATTTTTCCCCACTGTTCTACGTACTATCATGGTCTGAAATTCATCATTCTGTAACCATGTCTGCTTTCTCCCATACTTCTTTTTACGATCCCCTTCTGAGGGTCTGCATAAAGATACATAGTGCTTCATTTTTATAGCTTCATAAAATGTAATGGCAAAAAAACCATTAGCTAATCTGGTTGACTACCTTTGAAACATGGGCTGTAGAATTTCACCTGGTTATCCCTGCACTGAGCTGAATAATGTGTATTTGACTAAAGCGTATCTTCCAGATGGATATCTAGTTTTGATTTGAAGACATCAAAGGCCACTTCCCTGACAGTTTTGAAAACATCAAAGAGTACTGAGCTTGTGGAAGATAAAAGAAAAATGAGCTAATTGCCTGGATGCTAAAGGGAAATTTACAGCAAATATTTTGGTCCTATTCTGGCTCTTAAAAATCTGGCTTACTGGAAAGACTGCAAGCCGTTATTACACGTGTAAGTAAAATTGGCTTTCTTCTTTTAGATCCAGGCCTCACATGGTAGACAAACAGGTCCTCAGGAAAAAAAAAAAAAGAAAAAAAAGAAAAATAATGTAGGATATACCATAGTCTACCATTGGTAGTCTTTGTAAAGGACAGTCTGAAGCAGAAGAAAATCATCAGAGTGACTTTGAATGCAGAATATATTGAACTCTCTTAGTTAAGTTGTAAACTAGGAAAAAATGAAAGGTAAATTGAAGAAAATAGAAGGAGGGGAGGGGAGTGGAGGGGAGGGGAGGGGAGGGGAGGGGAGGGGAGGGGAGGGGAGGGAGGGAAGGGAAGGGAAGGGAAGGGAAGGGAAGGGAAGGGAAGGGAAGGGAAGGGAAGGGAAGGGAAGGGAAGGGAAGGGAAGAGAAGGGAAGGGAAGGGAAGGGAAGGGAAGGGAAGGGAAGGGAAGGGAAGGGAAGGGAAGGGAAGGGAAGGGAAGGGAAGGGAAGGGAAGGGAAGGGAAGGGAAGGGAAGGGAAGGGAAGGGGGGAGGTGCAGTTGTTGTTGTCGTCGTCGTCGTCGTCATCATCATCATCATCTCCTTCTGAGAAGTGTTTTTTTCTGTAACTTTACATCTTTTTCTTTTATTTTTTATATCATGTTCTACTTTCCTACTAGTAGAAATGAATAATGTTAATAACACTTTTTCTGATGTATTTAATTACTTAGTAGCAGTGTAGGACAGACATTCTACCATGTAGAAAGATTTAAATTACAGCTAAATGAAGCCTTTGTATCTTATTTTTGGCCTTTTTTGAGAGCATTCAGTTTTGTGCTTGGGTAATCAACTAACACCTTTTTTGTGTTCTAGGACTGAAGTGTCCCTAAGAACTAACCATCTGCAGTAGTAGCTTGAGCCATCACCTGTTAGCTGGCATGGACACAAGGACCACTTGATAGCCTGGAAACATTTGATAACAACACTTTTGAGAACAGATTGATTTACACTGTTGAAAGAATTCTCAAAATTGTTGAAAGCAGAATCAAGAATATTTAAAAAATGAAGTAATGTTTCACAGAATGAAAATACATGGCACTTCAAACAGAATGAGAAGACTTTCCTAACAGCATGGATGAGAAGAGTGTAAGATACTTTTCTTACAGTTATCTCATAGATTGACTCTGATGAACTATTACTCACTGTAGCAGTTATGAAATAAATTAAAATGAATGAAGACTTTACTTGGTTTTGCCCCGGCACTTATGAGATTTTATCTTCATGCAATGTGACTGTTGCTCAGCAAAGAAAAACTCATGACACTCTAATAGTTCACCATAATGGTCTGGGGAGAGTTCACATTAATTACAAACATCCTTCGGCTAATCACATTCTTCCGGCAGTAGGTTCAGCCATGCACCCTGGACAGCTCCTGGAAGAACAAACTCCCTCCTGACCTTGCCCAGGCTACGTTCCTACAACAGACCCATGTGGGAGCAGCAAAACCATGAAATTTTATCAGATGATAGCTTTAACAACTGATGGATTTGTCATTGAACATCTTCTTCGAACGTAACAGTGCGTTGAAAAAAATTTTCCTTATTCACTGAACTGAACTACGTTTTCTTTAAGAAAGTTAACCTCTTATTAATTGATCTGTTAAAGCTGGTACTGGAAGAAGTGGCAGAGAAGAAAAGGCAGAAAACACACAGCTCAATCTGGCTTGGGAAGCACTGTAGTTAAATCCACAAGGACAGAGCTTGCATATTGTCGGGAAGGAATGAGTAGGATGGACAGAATGAGGCTAGAAGGGAAATGTATTATTACTATTATAAATAACTGATCTTACGCAGATCTGGAAAAAACATTTGGAATAAAGGTGATCCTGCCTAGCACTTACCAAACAAAGATTATTTGTCATATATTCATGAACTGACCTGCTGGATCTGGCACATTCTTTTTTATTCCTGTAGTTGCATTGAATCCGTAAGGAATCATTAAATGAAACTAAAATCAAAGTATGCAGAGTGATGTAAAATCAACTAAAAGTGTAAAAATCTATTAATTGAAATAGATTTTAGGTCATCAGCTGATATGTTTACTTGCTCAAAGCATTTCTTTCTGCATGGAGTTTCCCAACCTTATTCACTTTCAGTAAGATTATCAGAATAAGGATGACATTTGAAGACTACTACAAGACTACTTCACCAATTTATTTCCCTATTTTTGTTAAACAATATCAGTCCTTGGACCAGGACCCCACTTAGAAAAACACAATGCAGTACAAAGTTTTCCTTCAGCAGCCATAAAAACCCGATATGTTCTACGTAAAATATAACAGTAGATCTTTCCAGCCATGAATACAGAGCTGGTTTAATATGGAAATGTTTGCTTTAACTGATGAGCACCTTGCAGTGACAGATCAAGACTGCTACCCTAACAGTTAAAGTGCTTGACAGCTTTTCATTATACTGTCCTGATGATCCACGTGCAATTTCAAGCAGTTTTGTTTGTTTGTTTCTCCTGTAGTCCCATGGCTACTTAGTTACTTGGCACCTATGCTTTTTTTTTTTTTTTCCTTTATTTTGCTTTTTTTTTTGTAGGATGACAGTCCAGTTTCCCAGGTAGAAAATCAGAAATCTTTGTTTCTTATACAAACATGTTGTTGTTTTTGTCGGTGTTTGAATACATTAAGATGCATTTATTGTCAGCAACAGAAGAAAGCATCCAAAATATATATCTAATTATGTTTAGTTTCAGGAAACCAGCAAATTTCCTCACACAACCAGAATAAGAATTAGATATGTGTAGCTCTGAAAAAAACCCCACCTTTATTTTCTAACATCAGATTAAAAACCTTTCACTTGGAAGATAAGTTAGTTTCTTGTACCTTAACATGTCCTCAAGCTTAAATTTTGCTGTGGATTTTTGTTTTTCTTTGTTTCACACTTTCTTAATTTGTTTTGCTACAATTAAAACTAAATTTCTATACGTGTCATATTGTAAATGACTATAAACTTTAAACCAAATTGCTGTGAATTCAGTTAGATACTGGTTTAGATTGCTGAGTTTTTTAAAAAAGAAGACACAGAAACTATGAATCAAAGTTAAAAGATCAAAATATTACATTTAACCTTAACACTTGCATGTAATACTTTTTTCCACCATAAATGCTTATATGCTGTCGTTTGGCTTTTCTGTGATCCACTGAAATAGAAAAAAAGCCTCAATGATCCTGGTTAAAATAAATCAGGTACCAACATTCTTCTCAGCTTCGAATTCATTTTTATCTGCATATACTTTGAGCAAACAATCACCATAAGTTTCAGGAGAGTGAGTAGGGACTGAGAGTCACAACTGCATGGAGCAGAGCTTGGCTATGCTCCACTATCAGAGGCACTGATACTTTTGTAAAAATAAGTCTTAAAAGGCCTATCAAAGCCAATGAAATAAGAAAACAAATAACACTGTAAATTGAAAAGAGTAAGTGTAGTGTTTAATGAACACTTATTGACCAATAACCTGCAACTAATGTAACTATAGATTTTTACTGTAGCTATTCATAGCTCTAAAAGGCAGTCATTTGAAGCTGTACAGACAATAGGGTGAAGCGATGGTTAACAGAAATGCATTTTATTAAAAGTAAAATTAAATAAAACTAAATTGGAAGTAGATGAAAAAGTCTACTTAGTTTAATATATGCTTGGCTGTTCATATTGTTCAGTCTTGATGGTCCTTTAGCATGTAACATGGGGAGGTCAAAATATGAGGGTTTTTTTTTGCTATTGCCAGCATTTCTACCAGAAACCACAATTTTAGCTTGATACTTCTTACAAGCTACCTGCAAGCTAGCAATGCCTTGTAATGAGTAAGCATCTGACCTTTTAAAGCCATCCAATAACAAGGACCATATATTGCAAAGTGTACCTTCTTTATGTGGGACTAAATTGGACAATCTGTATTTACACTGGGTACTATCTCACCGTGGATAGGACACTTTTTGTTTTAAATGAGGTATATAGAACTCATGGTTTCCTGTTATTTATACCTGCATATAAAGAAATCTCCAGTAGCTTAATTTCTGCCAGAATTAAGGGGAGCTTAGAATCTCAAGATGTAGCCATAGGAAAGATCTATTAGACCACATAGTCCAAGCATGGCTTTTCTAATATGATGTAAACCACTGATCACAAACACAAGACATACTTCACATTTTCCAGATCAAATTGCATTGGTTTTAACTGGTAAGGGAATAAACTTGATTCAGATGTTGTAGAGCTGAATAATTCTCCATTATACATTTGTAATCTCATTTAGATGTGCAAGCCATGAAGTAAAATCAGGCATCATATGTGTTACGAAGTAGCTCAATATCAGATGTGGTATAAGAAAATAAATACCTGGAGACAGTAATACAATAGTACTCTGGTGATGGAGTCACATGTTGAAACAACTGATATTTTTAATGCACTTTACATTTAACTTATTTCAGTGAACTTTAAGTAAAATTCTTATTTCTCAGCAATAAAAGACAAAAGCTGAAGAAAGACATTTCATACATCCAGCTATTTAAATTAGTAACAAACAAATATTGTTTGGGAGTGCATCCCAGATCCAGAAAAATAATTTTGTCCCCAAAGCAAGTCTGCCCAATGAATGGAATATGCAGCCTTGAGTAACATTTTTGGGATTTCACCCTACTGAAAGAGAGGACATTTTTTTCCTCTTCTTATTTACTTTCTGTGCATATTGTTGCTGTGTGGAGCGTCTGTGTGAGCCTCCAGGTGTGTGTGGCTGACACACCAACCATCCTTGGGCCTATAGGGCTCTGGCATACTTAGAAGGGCATGGTCTGGAGGGTGTTTTCCCCCTAAACTTGCAAAACTGCAATATGGAAAACAGCTTGGGTTTCTCAGATCATATAAAGTTTGTCTTTGCTGTGTGAAAGAGGAGTTAGGCATCTCTGATGAGTTCAACAAAGCAGGAATGCAAGCATGTGTTGAATATGTAGAGGCAGAGTGCCTCAGCCTGCCAACGGGAAAGTCAAGTTATAACTTATCAGCAGCAGAAGAATTGATTTGGGCACCTTACTGGGACTTGTGGTTTGGAACTCATGGTTTGGAACTCTCTCTCGATGAATAAAAAAATCTTTCTTACTCCTCACTAACACTCTGAAGCAAAAAAAATAGGTACAGGACAGGCAAAGCCCTGCTATGAATTCCCTTGTTATTGACATTACTCTAAGGATTCAAAGATAAGTGTTAATGGGTGTTCATGTAGCACATGAGGCTATAGCAAAGAGCACTTTTTCACATCTATCATCATGTCCTCTTGAGAATATTTAAAAATATTAGAAGACTTAGGATTTCGGTACACCATCTTTCTAACAGTGAGGTTTGTTATCAGGCAGTTGTGACATCACCTTGGAGTAGGCAATGAACACCTGAACCACACCTGCTCAGGGGGGGTGCTCAGAGAATCACAGCCCAAGCCAGAATTCCTGGGGCATGTCACCACTGCAGCTGTGTTAGAAGAGATGATCACCAGTGTATCTATCCCTAATGTAACTACAGTAGCTTGTTTGCATTTTCTGAGGATGAAGAATGAGGCAGGATTTCAGAGGTACTTAAAGAGGTTGAGTCCCAGTAGCCGCTTATACCATGAAGGAGGAAAGCAGGAGTAAGTGCTTCTGAAATTCCCATAAGGCACTTGTCTGCTTTTTGGAATTTTATCCATGGAAACCGTAAACATGTAAAGAAACTGTTTTCAAACTGCAGTAAATAATTCCATTTTTAAAATACATTGATGTTTTAATGAAATTATTATTTGTCTTTTTTTTCCCTCAGCCCATACAATAGAGCACAGCTTAGCTAACAAAACAATGCAGTAATACTATATTTGTGCACTTTTAATTCAGTGCTGGTTTTCATCTAAAAGTTGCTTCGTAAAAATCCTGGGGGGGAGGAAGAAGAAGAAACAATCATCTAATCACTAAAAAATGGGCCATTCTTCATCCTTAATACAATAATGCAAAAATTAAAAATCAAAATATATTTTAAGCTATATAACCACATGAACAAAAATTAATTGACATAGTTAACCAAAGAAATGTTACATTTTGTATGAAGGCTATATTTGGTGAAGAAGCAACATGTTTTGAAGGACAAATCATCAAATGAGAATGCATCTTTCTTTGGGAAGAAAAAGAAAAGAAACAAAATAGAGGAACACAGACCAAGAGGGAATTCAGTTTAAACAATGTTCTGTGCATTCTGATTCAAAGTATTATGAAAGTTGGCAATCTTTTTCATTAAGTCTATCTATTTTCACTACTTGCTGTTTTAGGTACAGTTCCCCTAAAAAGAGGGAAAGCAGAGCCCTACCCTGATTATTCCTCCTTGCCATGCAGTCTGCCACAGGGAACAGGGCATACAGCACAACTCTAAGGACTAGCATGGCAGGTACACGGCTCTTTGTTCAGAGGGAAATGCAGAAGATCTGCAGGACTTCGGAGCCTGAGTCCCATTTAAGTGCCCCTGGGCCTGGCTAACTTCAAACTCTAGGGCACAGTATAATTCAAGATTAATTGGATCAGGAGTGAGAACTCAGGTGTCCTCTTTCTGGATAAGTGTTTTGTCCAGTAGGTTAGAGTCATGCATTTTTTCCCTCCAGCCCAACTAATGTGGATTTATCTTTGCGAACATAGCTTCCACTAGCATGATGACAGAACATTTGCCAGAGCAAAACCTCTAAGTGAATAATTATGGCGTTCACTTAGGAAATCTGTAATGTGAGCTGAAAAGTGCTCGGGCAGAGACTGGCAATAAAAACACGCCAATGAGCTGACTGTTGTTGTTCTATTGCATAGCAGGAGATGACTACCACTTCTACACCTGTAAAACCTTGTGTGAATGAACTCTCTTATATGCCTAAGTGTATAAGAAGATCCTTCGCAGTGATCTCTGATATATCAAACCCTAGAGAAGGGCCGGTTATCCCTCAGTTATTTATAGTCTGATGTCCTGTATTACAGCTTCTCTGTTAGTATCTAGCATAAGCAACTTCTGATGCAGGGGAAGGTAGAAAGAAATTTCCATGAATAACTCTCCTTCTCAGAAACCAAATTCTATTAAGGAGAGAAATAGTTTCCTGGCCCCATAGGTAAAGCAGAGAAAAAAGCCATTATAAATCTACTCAGGCCCTGAGACTGATCTTGTCCCCAAAGCATATCCTGCATTCTTCTTTGCAAATGTGTTCAGCTGTAATTTGGCCTAGTACTCCAGACTCCTCTCTTGCCTTGATGTCTGTAAGTAGCTAGTTTTAGCAGCTCCTCAGATAACATATAGCACTTGGGATCTTGTTCTTAGACACCTATTTCTCCATCTTTAACCAGATCAGGAACTCAGGGAGCTGGATTTCACAAGCCTGCCAGGTAGCTAGATATTGGGCATCCCTGGTGTCATGATACATAGACTCCTTATCGTTCTAGCCCAATGTGCCTCTCAGAGCAACTCCCAAGGTGGTGAAGCTTGGAATAGCTCCCCTCAGAGCCACATCCAGTAGACACAACTAATTTCTAAAGCAGGAAGCTGGGAGAAATGTAATAGCCTTTTAATGAAATAGTCTTTTTTTTTGCACAGACTGCTTTCTTGGGGTATTTTCCTGTAGTGTAATCTTATTTTATAATAATCTTTACACTGACAAAGGGAGCTTTCAAGAAAAAGAAAGAACAAACAACTTTTAAAATTGAATACATGAAGATATAAAAGACACAGGGAAATTAAAACTCAAGGGGAGCTTCAAGGCACTAGGCGGTGGATGTGGAGGGAAAGGAAGCAGTGAGCAACAGCAGTGATTGAAGAAGGGAAACTGAAAAGAATCACACAGGCTTCTCCATGAGGCTCTGCAAGGCAGGCGTTGGCCTGCCCCCTCCCCAGCCGCCCTCCTCAGCAATATAAAGCCATGAATGCCTTTCTATGGCTTGTCCTTTAAATGTTCAAAAGAGTAAAAATCTGACGACAGTATTTCTATATGTGCAGATGATGGAACTGTATGAAATGTAGATTTTACTAGTATTTTAAACCTACTGTGAGGCAAACATTAAACCATGTTTTCTAAAGGTTTAACTTCATTTCAAAGTAAACAGTGGAGTTATGCATAGCTGTGAATATACACCTGTTCTGTTTTGTCCATATGGTCACAAAGGAGTCAGTCCAACACCATCATCACCTGGACAAAACTTCCACAAGAGATTTATTCACAATAATTCTTAGACAATTTTGCAATACTGTTACCCAAAGTGTGCACTTAATATTCAGAATAATAAAAAGAGCAATAAAATGTGTTCAAGATAAAGTTTATTCTAATTCTTAAAATGCTGAATGACTGTTTGGTTTCTAAACATGCATCTTCTGCCTTTATTGCTTAAAAACTGCAGTCAAAAATTGCTTTCTACCACAGACTGGTGTGGTGCCAAAGCACCATGGTACCATAAACCCTAAAACCCTTCTTACTACTAAGAGTATACCTCTCTTAGAAAAGCATATGAAAAAAAAAATAATATTAGCTTTGCTGTGTACTCCGGAGATCTATAAAGACCATAATACAGCAACAGAAAAGGAAGCAAACCTGAAGATCAGGAAGACTATCCATGGAGAACACCCTAGTAATGCTTCTTTCTCGTGTTTTCCAAAGAGAATTCTACCTCAAATGCCTTCAAAGAACAAATCCAATGTAATGTAACGTACAGAGAGAGGCACTTAGATAGCCCAAACCAAGCCACTTAGGACTTCACAAATCACGTCTGTCTTAAATTCCACCAGGGGATTAGGCAACAACCTGTACAGATTTTGACACTATACTCACTGTTTGCATCTTGTTTCCAGAAAGAGAGAACAGTAATTTCATCATGTTGAATATTATGAAGGTGCAACCTTATTAAAAAAGCAATCAAAACAGGGATACTGATCACAGTTTTCTCCAAAACAAGCTTTACTCTCGGTCCCAACTGGGGAAGATTAATTTATACACCAGTCTCTTCTGCACCTCTGATGTCATAGTCTGACAATCAATATTTTACTCTTCTGAAGGGCTAGGAACATTTCATTTTTAAAACAGATATGAAGTACCTTTCTAATGTGTATATATTTTTAGTGATTTTTAGGAATATTTTGACTTTTTGAAATTGTTTTAAAAAAAATCTTGTGTATATACATGTATGTGTAGGAATATATTTAAAAAGGACAGAAGCAGAATAAGATGTATTATATTTTATGAACGAAATCCACCTTTTGGTACAAGCTAAGCCAATATAATGCATTCTGTATTGTGTATTGTGTGTGTGTATTCTGCACATTTATTACTTGTTATTTATTATGCATTTTGAAATCTGTGTTTTTTCCTTACTCTCTTAAAAATGAAAGTGTTTTTTTAACTGAGGATGATATGGAAAAAAATCGGTCTTGCTTGTGATACCAGGATTATGCATAAGAACTGAACATAGCCTTTTTTCTGCACAAATAAGTGAGTTCTGCTTCAGTTAAAGATGTGGCACCTCCCTAACAAGGGAGGTTCAGACTCTGTTTTCTGTAGGCACCACCAGGGGGAAACAATGAGATTTACTGTAGGAACTGACTGACACAACTCATAGACAGCAAAAATGCAGAGCGAGTGAAGAATTTCTCAAACATTTAAATAGCTGTAGAAGAATTAATGTGCAAAGCACCCTACATCTATTGGAATTATTGTTTTTCTGTACAATTTAAAAACATCACAAAAGTTTTGTGTATCCTTTATGTACAAATATTTACACTTATGCCTGTGCACATCTATAGAGGTATATACATATAAAAGTATAGCTCTTCATATATATGTTTGCTTCCTGCAAACACTTCAGAAGGTAAACTAACTAGTAAGAATGTTTAGTAAATCAGAAAACCCATATGAGTACTGTTGAATATGGAGACTGCGTTCTTAATTGCAGTTATGCAGCTTGACAGTCTGATTCTAACTTTTACATATGCACAATTAACTAACAGCAGGATCATCCCATCCTTCAGCCAGTCTGGTCAGCTGCCCAGAGATGCTAAATCAGAGGGGTGGTGTGCCTGGAGCACTTTCCAACACAGTTTCTCCTTCATTGGTTGTTAGTTACTCACATATAAGGCAGAGGATTGACAGCATTGTTTTCTCCCAGTAACGACCAAAACAACTTGGGACAGGGCTGGGTAACCATCCTGGCACATTGGGGTGGTTACATGTCAGATATTCAATGTTGACAAAAAACAAACTTCATATCAATGAACAACAGGCCTAAGTAATAATCAGAAAAGACAAGGAAATTGATGGAATGGTAGAAAAGGATTATTATTGCTGGGGACTGGAAATCTAATGCAGAAAGCAGCCTCAGGACGCATCACAAAAGCTAATATAGACATTCTCAGAGGTTTTATGTGGCAAAACAAAAATCATGACACAATATTTGTAGCAAAACTGAGCAGAATTCAGTTTTTCTAATAACTAATCCTGGAAACTAGTCACAAGGTTATACTTGTCATTTTGTTTTAGAGGTCTGTTAAAATATGTTGAGCTGATTACTTGAGTAGACATTGGTGCTCGTTAAGTGACTGAAAACATCGAGTCAAAGAGAAGTAGACTGACCCATTTGTGAATTATGACGAGGCTGGCATCCAAAAGACTTAGGAGGGGAATAATTACGAAATGTCTGTCATTTCATCATAACAGTCTGTCTTCAATCAAAGCATGTTGTAAATAGAAGTGTTCAGAAATTATCAAAGGAAACAAAGTTTTGTCAAAAAATGCTACTTCATCCATTCCAAAGTCTTTCATTTAAAACATCTTGGGTTCAATGAGGTTTTAGCAAACTCAAGGCAGAGTTCAAAGAGAACCCTGCTTGGATTCCTGCAGAGTTTGCCTGGGCTACGGACATTGGAAACAGCCATTACAGGTCAGATCAAAACTAAATTAAAAAGAAACTTCCAGTGAACTTGGAATCCCAGTTTTGTGCCAGCTTTCCTTATGAGGTATTTTTACTGCTATTTAAAAAAGAAAACTTTGTATCTAGCAGCTACAGCTCAGGAGGGTGTTTTTTTATAGAATAGATTTTTATCTTCAAGAAGAGTCACATAAACAATTTAAAATTAGAAGTATGTGATTAAAAATGCACATTATTCTTCTGCTATAATCTCTAAAGAGGCTCTGAAATTGAAACAAATTAACCTACAACCAACTTCTTAGGAATATATGCATTATGTATATAAATATAAAAAATAAAATAAAGTTCCTAGTGATACAGATGCCTCACAGCACTTCATTTGTTGTATTTGGTGACTTTTGAAAACAAATAACAGACATAGTGTTCATTACCAAAGTGTAAAGTGAAAAATAAAGTCATGGACACATAAAATGTGAGTAAAGTAATTTTACTTAAATATGTTCAGGGCCAGTGTCTATTCAAGACATAAATGTCTAAAGTCTCAAAAGATAATTTTTCGTTTCTCATTTCCTTTAGAATGATTTCAGGTATCTCTTACTACCATTAATAAAGTGGTCTAAGGTTGTAATATACATGGACTATGTATATAACACACATAAATATGCATATTTAAGTATCCGAATTACTAGGTAGATTTTCAGAAATACAGAGCACTTGGTGTTGATAACAATATTAAAATATGCAGAGGATACCATTGCAAATATTGTGGGGTTTTGCACCAAAGTAACTAGCAAAGATATCAAGCAAAAAGTATTTACATATTTTGTTTGCATGTTTCCTGCCTCAGATCATGATGGCATAGCACATACATGCTAGCATATAAAGAGAGATAGCAGACCAACTGAAGGGTACACACCCAGGCAAATGTTTTAGCATTATCATCTTGTCCAAGATATTTAACACAACACTGTCTTTAAAGCTTATAAAAGTTTTCAAATAAATTTTGAAATCCAGAATTGTTTCTGAGCCCTTCTGTCTGTATTAAAAATAAGAAAACTGGTGTTTTTCTTATCAACTTATTTGAAAGAAGAATCCTATTGAAAACTAAACTCATTTCAGTTACATGCTGAAGTGATTGTGCTAAAGGGTCTTACTGTATAAATGGAGCACACAAGCCAAAAACAATACAAACGTTTAGCTGCTGGCTTTAGCCAGTCTCTTTCAGTGCAAATCATAATTGCTTTAGGACTTTCTGAATCCACTTTTGAATTCAAAGCTTCAGACAAATAATTGGATTTCCTGAAAACATGCTGAGCTATATGCTCTCCCTGTCTTACTTTATGTCCTCAGGGCTCCAGTCTCTGCTTTATATCAAGCTGCACCTAGTAGGCTAATTGGAGGGATGGGTAGATCACTGTACATTAACATGTCCATCTGTATTAAATAAAATCTCCTCAACAGTCTTTATCATCTTCAACAGAATTATCACTTCAGAGTTGAAGAAACAAGAAATCAAGTAAAAATGGCTGTGTAATTTACCAATGGCTCGGGTGCCTTAGCCCTGTAGACCTATGATCCAAGCCAATTATATCCTAGCTGACTTATTTTTACAGCACTTTGACATTGTATACTCACTTCATGTGTCTCACTGACTGCAGGGCAGCTCTAAACATGCTCTGGGCTATCTGCCTAGACATTTCTTGCTCTAGGTAAAGTACAGTTGAAACACCATTTGAGTTTGATATGAAAAGCTTGTAAATATGTAATATCAAAGATTAAGCCCTTCAGTTTCCCAGTATTGTGACAGGTGTACAAAAGATATCATATTAACAAATGAATTGTTGCTTTTGTATTGTTGTTATTTAACATTAATGTCAGGTAATAAGCTGGTGACCCTTTTTTCCTCCCACATGTGTAAAAAAGGAATCAAGCTAGAGTGGCTGCTGAGACAAAAAACTGTCCATTGCTTATGAAATCTCTAGGGTCAGGTTTGCACTGAGAGTTCTTCTGGCATAGCCGTGTTTGTTCAGAGTCTGAAAATTCACACCTTCTTGCTGACCTCACTGTGTCAGAAAACACTAAAACCCAGCACTGTGAGGACACAGTATTGCTCTAAGGCAGGTTTGGATGGTTTCACTTAAGACATTCAAGAAAATGGCATAACAACACTGACAGAAATTCTTTTCTTGTGTCTCAGCACCAATTTGATGGTACTTTTCACCTTTTATCATGCTACTTGCAACCTTCTTTGCTACTGCTGCCACCTCTACCTCTTTTCTCTCTTTGCTGTCCCAAGCATAGCAGAAGATGGAGACACCTGTCTAGTCTTCATAGTAAGCAACTCTCTTCTGCAGTCTCTGGCTGTTAGCCTGATGGGGTTTGACTTACAGTTCTGGTTCTTTGAGGATTTTTTTTAAATGAGTTTTTTTAAATGGTTGCTGTGTTCTTGGATTCTATTGTACTTACTGACAGCAGAAGCCATTTTGTGTAGATGAAGTGGAAAGGTTGCCAATACTGCGAAAGAAGTATGCATTAAAATATTACTGTGCAGAAGCATACCTACCTGACCATCTTTTCCATTTTATTGCCCTTCTGATCTGCGTCTGCACGAGTTTAAAATTGTTTTTGTCTTCTATGGTTTGTACCTTTACATGATACATCAAAAGAGCCTTTCTGGATAAGACCAGAGGATTAGTGCCAGAATCCTGTCTTCTGGCAGTGGCCGGGAGGGCGAGAAGGGCTAGTGCCACCTGCTTCCCATGAGACAGCAGGCATCAGCAAACCACCAGTCACTTCAGAGCTTACCCTCTGCTCTAGGCCAATTCTGAACAGATTTATCAGTATAGTCCCAGTACTAACCCTTTTGAACTTCACAAATTACTTCTCTCGCTGTTGGAAACTGACTATATATTCTTACTTTCTCTGTCATGTCTCTTAGCTAGTTTTTAACTGTGGAAAGACTTTCTTTACTCTGCTAAGGCTTTCTTCACATCCTGCCTGATTCACAGCTTCCTCCTCTAAGAGCAGAACCTCAGCAAGCTTGTTTTCTTTTGGCACTGTGGAGGATCCTCACTCTTGGTTTGGCACAGCTGGGGTATTGTTACAGTCTCTGCCAATTATGGATGGATCTTATTACTGAGGTTAAGTTCTAACCCACTCATCCCCACTACCATTTGAAGACGTGTAATAATTTTGGCAAACCTTAATGGCCATTCCAGATGCCCATTTATTGTCAAGTGACCCACAAACTATCGCATTACAAATGGTCACAAAAACATACCCACCATCTGTGGTGACGTTTGAGTTTTCTACGCAACTCTTGACATATAAACCAGGAATTCAGTTATGTCTGGTAATAGAAAAGTTGGTCAAAGCTGGGATTAAGTCTGAATATTAAATAGAGTATAACATCTTCCATCTTTAACAGCTGATACTTTTTTTTCAGAAACCAAATTTAATCTGATGAAGAAACCCTCTGTGAACAATGTAGCTGTAACCATTATGGATCAGACTACAGTTTCATGTGTAATTATTCAATTTACATCCAGATAACAGGTATTAAGATGAAGCTGTGAAAAGCTACATCTGAGTCACAACACAGGAGGATGGTAGGCTCATAGGATAATGCAGGAAAGGACCTCAGGAGTGCTCTAGTCCAATCTCCTGCTTAAAGCAGGGTCAGCTATGAGGTCAGACTGGGTTGCTCAGGGCTTTATCTGGTCTTAAAAACCTTGAAATGCTCAAGGATTAGGCTTGCACAGCCTTTGCTTGACTGAACCTCTCCTGTTTCAATGTATGCCTTTGGCTCTCATCCTCCCACCATGCACCACTGAGAAGAGTCTGGCTTTATCTCCTCAAAAAGCTCCTCCTAGGTGCTGGAGCTGGAGCTGGTATTGGGTCCCCTCAAAGCTGTCTCTTGCCCAAACTGAACAAACGCTATTGCCTCAGCCTCTTCTTAAAGGGCAAGTGCTCCAACCTCTCACCATCTTGGTGGTTCCTGTGCTGTACCTGCTTAATTTGGTCAACATTTTTGTTTTCTGAGCCCAAAACTGGACTCAGTATTCTAGATGGTGCAAATGATTGCGGAGTAAAGAGGAAAAATAACTTCCTTTGGCCTACTGGTTATAGTTCTGTTACAATAACCCAGGATACAGATGGATAGATATGTAGATAACAGTGCAGGATAGTGGAAATGTCTGAGCTATGGCTTCAGAGGCTTGGTCCTTCATGGCATGAGCACTTTAGGACAGGGAAATCACTGCTTGGCTTTTTTCAGAAACAACAGTATGACCAGACAGTGGCTGTAAGTTTCAATCAGTAGAACAACTTCAGTCTGTAGAGATCTCCAGGTCACTCACTTTCATGAAAACCTTGTGGGCTAAAAGAAGTTCCTTGCACAAATAGAAGTTAAAGGTTGATTGTGAATAGCATCCAAAGCCAGAAGCAGTCAAACACTACCTGACTTGGAAGGGTGTGTGCTTAACTTTGAATATTGCCAGCCTGGTTAATGTGGAATTCTATTCAGAAAAGTGAATCAGTAATAAAGTCTCTCTATGCCTGTTTTCTCCTGGATCAGATTTTCCTCCCCATGGGATTTCTTTTGAAAGAAAATAGGTAAGGGCACTGTGCTAAATTCCATCTACAAATTGAGGTCCACCTGCTTAAGAAGCTGAAGTGACCTGACATACAGAACAGGTTTTGTGGGTGAGACTATGTGGCTGCTTAAAATATGACCAGACATCCTTCACAAGATGCCACTTGCGTAACTTTTTGTAACTGCTTGATTGGTATCATTCTTTATGGAAGTATTTGGTTTTACTTTGGAGTTTGGCTAGGTTAAAGCAAAAACATACCCAAGACACTACCTCCAGAATCTTGGACGATGTTTAAGTTTTCATTTTCAAAATTACTTTTAAAGCTCATATTTTGATGTTAAGGATGGAAATGCAAACATTTTCTTGAGACTGCAAACACGTTAGCAAGGCTGCAGTCAGGAAGAAACCCGCAAACCTGATGCCTGTGTTGGAACAAGTCAAGCCTAAGTGACACTTAGGGAGGAGGCTGCTTGGTTTAGGGAAGAGACTGGATTGTCCTCATTGCTGTGACATGGAAGCCCACAGGGCTCTGTTCTTCTGCTTTCTCATGACCTTGTGTAAATTACCATTTTATGACCATTCTAGGCAGAGGGCAGTTAACTGCTTTGTCAGGAGAAAGATGAGTTTCTTTTCAGAAAAAAGTTGTTGGCTTTGCATCAGAATAAACATGTTGCAGAGTCCAGATCCCTGCAGCCAGTTATTATTTAAGCAATAAAATCCTTACAGCCTTTTGGCATCAAGCCTTATAGTTTTTGTGGGAAAGGAAGAAGTTGTATTGTTTTCCTTCTTGCTATTTCATTTATATCACAGAAATGGAATGTCTTTCACAGTTGATTGTATGTACTTTTGTAATTCATAGATGTAAAGCCAAAAGGCCCCTATGATTCCTAAATGTTCTGTAGTCAAGCCTCTCTCAAGACTCTTCCAAAACTTACTAGTACACCATTCAGGCCAGAAACCAGTACTTGGATAGCTCTGCTTAAATCCTTCTGCCAGTCACCTGATAGAAAACATGCCTGTACTGCTGAAGTAAGGAGGAGCCACCTTTGTTTTCCTAAGAGGAATGTATTTTATAAACCTTTCTTTAAAGTCTTTACAAAGATTTTTTGTTACTCCAATGCCCTTTGGGTGTTGAGACTAGCCATAGGTATGTCGGCCACCACTAACTTTTTGCTTTCAACAAGAGGATAGCAAGAGGAATGTTAGAAAATGTAGTTGCCTTGCAAGGGACAGCCCCTACACCTGGAGAATGACTTGAGACCTGGGAATATTGCTTTAAATGAAGGGAGTAGTAAAATCTCAATCTGTTGTGTTCTTCCAAAGATGGAGATGGGAGGTAACCTTGGGACATGCATGCACGAAAGATTTTCAATTCTTTAAGCTATGTGAAAAATTTGTAACAAGTCACAGTCATTAGAAGTTGAAACTAGAAAAACTGAAGTTAGAAGTCCATTTTTTTTTAAATAGTGAAGGTAATTAATTGCTTGAGGAACCCTCCTGAATCTGTAGTAGTACTCAAGTACTTAAAGTCTCTAAAGCATGCTCCCAGAATCCTGGCCATGATTCAGTAATTGCAGTAGTAGATCCAACTGCATAGAAGCTCATGATCTAATAAAAGGTGATGGAAATTAATTTGTTTGTTTTTTTTTTTTTTTTTAATGGCTAAGAGACAGAACACTAGCTTTAGGGAAGCAACAATGCAGTAGGCAATGCAATATCAGGAATGATAAAGAGAGGGAGGTGGAGGACTAAGGTGTAATCAATACAATTGGAGATACTGTACAGACAGGCAAAAGCAGTCAGAGCAAGCTCTGCAGAGCACTGGCAGAGCTGTCATCACACTACCTGGTGGTGTGGAGGGGGGCACAGGAAAAATGGCAGTCCTTAGACACTGGGAGACTAGTGCAGCACTGAGACAGGGTATCCTGAGCGACTGGCTCCCTCCTAAGAAGTTTGCAAGACTTAGTTGTACACAGCTATGGCTGATCTGCTCTGTTGTTGGTTGTTAGTCACGGTTCAAGCAGGAGGCAGTGCTAGGGACTCACAGAGGCCTCTCCCCGCTGAGGTTTCTGTAGCTCTGTTATTCTGTGATTCAAACTATATCAGCAGAAACAGAGGGGTGGTGAAGATTCTGAAAACATTGTGACATCTTAAGATCTTCAGAATAATATTCCTCGTTTACTAGGCTGTTAGATGTTTTTAGCAATATTTTCCTTGTCACAATGCTAACTGTTTCACTGTTAGCACAGAGTGCAAAAAAGTTTATTATTGAAAGCCTAGTTTGAGACCTTGTGCTCCTCAGGGAGGGGAAACACACACACACACACACACACAGTTTAGACAGGAAAATTTGTGATTTTTCATATATTAACTCTTCAGCAGAGATCATAGATGATCTGTAAGATTTACTTTGCTTAACGCATATATATTAAAGCTACAGTTTAACTGGTCATCACTGCCAGGTTTAAATATTCAGTTAACAACTCTTAACAGTATATTTTTTCCTTAGTGTAGACTCCTAGCAGTACAGAGCAGGAATAAGGTAAGGATTCAGCTGGTTGAATTTTCCTAACATCTGGTTATTTTTCAGGAGTAAATATATACATTTTTTTAAGCTTAGAATACGTAATGAAATGTCTTCAAATTAACTCAAATTTTCTTTCTGTTTAAGGAGCAAATATTTATTTGAAACCTACAAAGTACTTTTGAAGAACAAAGACGTTTCAGTAACAAATAGTTGATCATGTGATCATTACAAGTATTTGAATAATATATATTTTAGATGTATCTGTTTTTAAGTATATAAACAATGTTTTATTCTTGATTTCCTGAAAAAAATAGCTTACTTGCGATACAATGAGAAAAGTACACGCATCTTTTTATGAATAGGTGTTTTACACTCATCTCTGCTTTTCCTTAAGGCTTTTTATGACTTAAGTTATGTCAAACTCAAGTTTTACTGTGGATCTTAAGTGAATCTTGACATCATAATCACTTACCACACTTTGGCACATATCTCAAAGCACATGGACTAGATGTTGGATGAAACTAAACCAAAAGTTCCACTCCAGGAGTGTACCTCATGAGCTGCAACCACTAATAGTCAATGAGTCATTCAATGACTTATCTAAATGGCTTATCTAAAGAAATGACCCCAAAATGTCCATAGGGCACAGCATGTAGGTTGTGTCTTCAGCACAGGTTCTTTTGTTCAGCAGGTCTGCACCTATAGCGCTGCACTCTTTGTTAGTGTAGGCGAGGCTTAGATAATTAGGACATATAAGGCTCTAGCTGAGATGGAAACTAGAGAATAAGTTCTTTCCCAAGCTGAGGTGTTTCCTTTGCATGCAGCTTGAAAAATAATAGTAGTGAGGTGTAAAAAGTACACAGCATTCAGTGTTGCAACAGCATTTTTAACTTTGTGATTCATTAGACTGTACAAGATTTTACACATCTTTGCTATCTCTGTACAAAGTAGACTCCTAATATGTAATCAAAACATAATCTGTGAAAAAGGCCAAATACATCTTTTCTTTCTGTATTAATGTGGAAATCTGACTTGAAGAAGTTGAATTATTCCAGGTCAGATGTTTCACTGATTTGGTTTAATACAGTGTAACAACAAAACTGTTAGTAGGAGTATAGATAAATGTCTAGTCAGATATTGGCAAGGAAACAGTTGTAGTATCTCTTCTCTCACACCCAACAGGTAACAACTACAATATATGTGATTGCACTTGTAATGCAAATTTGGTAGAATTTTCTTAATCTGTATATAGTAATATGATAGTTCATGATAGACTGCAAATGTTTATGTATGTCTCTAAATTAATCACTTCCAGATCTCATTGTCATAAGAAATCTCTTGCAAAATATTATTGGTATTAGTCTTTTGTCAAGCTAAGCAATATTATTTAATTAGGTGTTAAGTGGGTTAAAAATGGCATCTTTAGAGAGAAAAGGATGATTGGGCTAGAAGTGGCTTACTATAAAATTTTACATCATAATAGATTATTTGCATTAAATATAAGAAAATTTCAGTTTATTTTGCCTGAAGAAATTGTATATATCGAAGTTCAGTTGACAGAAAATGCACTTTACCTAAAGGAAGATATATGTGGTACAGAAATTAGTAACTCTATATTTTGTACTCATGATGTCATAATCTCAATTTGGTCCACTGTGCTTTATACAGCTGTCATTCATTGACCAAATGGAATGGGAAAAACATACCTTCACAACTAAGTGGGATTTTATCAGCTGGTGCCAAATTTATCTACATGCACAATTTCTTAATCTTGATCTTTCATCCACAGTGAAATGCTGATGCAAAACATAACTCAGTGAGTTAGCTAAGTATGGGAGTACTTTACCTCATCTTTTTTTAATTTTAAAAAAACAAAAACATCAACAATAAAAAACCCAAAAGCAAGGAAGAGGGAAAAGTAAAGGTTTTTTTTGCTCAAAGCACAGTGTGTCTATCTCTCCTACAGGAAAAGCAGTTCTGACTCATAGTGCTATTCTGGGAGAGAAAGCCAAAGCTGTTCTCCAGGCCACACGCTTATGAGGGCTGGAGTCTGAGATGAGATGATGAAAGCAGTGGTACCATCCCAGCTTTTGCCCACAAACTAAATTCTAGCTGTTTGAGATGTCACCAGTTATGGATGTTAGAAATATGATGGTATGTACTTTGCTAGGCTCCTGAGGCTTGCTGCCACCCAGCAAGTATGGTTTGGGATATGGGTGTAAGCATCTGTGTATAATACACAGATGCTTAAAGTCTCTGGGCTCAGAGCCCTGTGAAATTTGCAAAGGAGACTATTTCCAAACTCACTGTAAAGAAAAGTGATAAAAAATGATTCAGTAATGACTGCTTTTTGAGTCTGAATGTCACTTGTAAAATGCTGATCTGGGGAAAAATCATAAATGCATATATACACCAGTGAGCTCTGCAAAGTATTCCCTGTGGCTTTTCCTTCCTCTAGCTTTTTCCTAGGAATCAGGAGATGGAACAGGTGCTGACATTCTTCTGAGCATCATCCACAAGAAGAACCAGGCTGAGCACCACACATAATATGAGCCCTTCATAACACAATCTGTTCTTTTCCTTCTTTGTACTTTCAGCAGAGGCAATTTTATGATTGTAACAATGTTGGCATTTTAATCATCATAGCAAGATACTTGAAATAGTACTTCTAGACTCAAAGGAGAAGGTAAGCCAAGGTCCTAAAGCTTTTGTTTCAAGATTTCAGACTCAGACAGATACCTCTTCATTCAGTTAATTTTTTCTTCACAACCATCAGGGCCAGAGGCTGATTCTTTTAACAAATTTAAATAGAAATTGGAGAGAGAACTATGGCACCCTTAAAAATATTATCAGGTCACTGACCTAACACAGGTGGGACAATTTTGAGCCCTGAAGTTAAAGGAGGCTTCCTGAAGGACTGGCAAGATAAAACCACTTATTTAAGGGACAAAAAGATGGCAAAATGAAAGGAGAGGCACCAGACCTTTATACTGACACTGAGAAGACTTGAGATGAATTGTCTCACCACAGTAGATCCAGAGAATAAAAAGAGAAGAACCTTTGAAGCTGGAGGGAGTTTCTTTAAGCACAGATCTTATTGAATGTTTTTATTATGAAACAAAATATGTTAAAATGATAAAATACGCTAATGACATGAGGTGACGTCAACATGATGAAGGGTTAAACTGGCATACAGGAAGAACTGAAATACCTTGAGACTGGAAGCAATGGAAATAGAAAGGAATAATATTACAGAAATATTACATAAGCTTACAGAAAGCAAAGTAATGCTTTCAGAGTAATAGTATGAAGAATTTCTATAACCTTTCTATTCACCAGTTGGAAATAACAGAGGAGAAGAAATACATGACTGCAATAGTTGCTCACATTAATAACTTACAAGCATGATATGCACTTGCAAAAGGTGCCCTGCAGTGTATCTTGAGAGTTTCCCTCCACCCCCTTTTTTCACAAAAAGGCAAATATAAAAGCCCAGATAGACCCTCCCCCTGAACTCTGTGTATACTTCTGGATGGCCATGTTCAAGGGACAAAATATTGACATTAAAAGATATATAAGGATGGTCAGGAAAATGTTGGATATACAGCATAACATGAGCCAAGATAAGCTTGATATGTGTAGTCTAGCAAAGTGAAAGCAGACATGGGTTATGATTGTTTTGCATAAAAATATCAAAGGATGGAGATAAACACTGGAAAAGTAGAAAGGCCAGGTACAGTAAAGGATGATGTTCACACAGGAGCAATGAGGATATAAACTGTGCATGAACAAATATGGCTACAAACAAGAGAGAAGTTTTGTGCCAGAGTTGTCAGAAACAATCACTCTGTAGCAGAATTGTGTAGCTAAACTTATAATAATATATATTTTTAAGATAAATCTTGATCAGTGTACACAAAGTATTATACGTCATAGTTTCAGTTATAGCAGCAGGCAGAACTTGATTATGTTTATTTGCTTCAGTTTTGGAGTATGTATTAATATACTATACTGGCCAGTTAATAACATCTTAATTTTATTTTTAATGTTCTTCTTAAATATATTAAAATTAAAATAATTAAGGGAACCTACTTACACCTCCCTCACAGGATATCTGCTATATACCATGCTCCTATTTAGTAAAAATGCAATTTTATGTATTATTGCATATATGGCATCATGATTCCTAATACTGGAAGCTAATAGCTCAAATTAATTGACATCATATTTTAAGAAGTATTTGTAGTGGGTATAACCAAAAGTTTAAGTAGCAAAAATGTGTGAAATTGCTAAGCAGATATTGAATCCCTTAGTACATGAATTATGTTGATTATAAACTCAGGAAGGAACATCTCAGATATATAGCAGGGATGAGCTAGGGTAGCAGCTCTCCTGGCAGAGCTATAACCCTCTCTCTAATGAGTTTCTTTCAGCTTTGAGTAGTGTTTGGACCTATGCACATAAGTCAGCAGGTCCCTCTTTCTGCCCCAGTGTAGGTAAAAAGCGAATGCAGCTGGTAACCAGCTTCTCTGCCAAGATGATGTGGAGAGGATGGTGGGAGCCTACAGGCCATGCCACTGTGCATCATCAGCCTTGAGTGGGCACATTCTGTTTCCTGGAGAAACTCAGGCACTCCGAGTTTGCTGAGGTGGCCTCGGGGTTTTGATCCCATGGTGATGTGCCAGCTACGGATGCAGACAAAACCTGGAAGTGCAGAAGCTTCTAGTCAGGAGAAATGTCCACTGGCTTGGGTTTTTATTTTCTTCTGTGTACATTTGTTTTGTTTTGTTTTGTTTTGTTTTATAATATTCCTTATTTCTTGTATGTATTCCAGTTTAGGTGCTTTTTGTTTGTTTGTTTGGGTTTTTGTTGTTGTTTTTAAATTATTATGGTTTTTTTAGTTTCTTTCTTTATCTGTATCTGAAAGCCATTCTCAGTGTCAGACCAGAGTCAGGCACAATTTATACCCGACAAGAACATGCTAATATGGAGGGCTAGAGTGGTATAACTACCCATTGTAAATAAGCAGGCCACAACCCACACTGTAATTGTTAAGACAAATAGGGGGAACAAGTGAACACACACTCATGTCAGCTGTACCTTTACTCTTTTTTAAAAAGTGACATGGAAATGCCCCATCTTGAACACCCAGAAAAGAGCAGGTGGTGGGAAAGTTTATAAATTATACTGCTCCCACAAAAAGTATTCATGTGTGTCTGCTTCAAGCACGAAGTCATCTTAAATTCTTATTTAAGGAAGGGAATAGCAATAACACTTATGGTTTAGATTTCCTGCCTTTTCTTCTTGAATTGATACCCTGGCCTTTCTTTTTCCTCAAGCAGTTTTCATCCCTCCATTATTTTCACAGGAGGACTGATACTGGTTTTAGCACAAAACCTCCAAGGGTTAAGAAAAACCTTTTCCCCATGAAATTTTACTTGCAGTTTTTGGCAGAGGTAGGTATTGAAATTTTTCTCACTTGTGCACCTCAGGAAAATGTTGGCAGTTTGGCACAATCACTCAACATACTGAGGCTAATGCTGATACCAAAAGAGCATCTGCAGCAGTGTGTTGTACTAGGAACAGCAGAAGCTGTTTAGAACAGCTGTGGCAGAAGAAAAAGAAGAGAACTGGGCCATCTTCCTTCACTGTAACCTCCGGATCTCGCACATAGCCTCAGAGGTTTGCTCGCCTTATACTCTCCTATGATTTTTAAAGTACTACATGGCCAGGAGCTCTCCCAGTGGTACAAGATATAGTTTGGATTCTTTCAGCTGTTCTCAAAAACTAGAAAACCTCCCTGAATGAGTGCAAGAACTGGACCTGGAATTGGATCTACCTTTGTGGGAACCAGAGAGAGAGCCAAGAAGGAATAGTCTCCAGAAAGTGCATTTAGCAGGATCTTTCCATCTCTTGAGTTTCCACAATGGAAGATTCATCGTTCCACTATGAATTTTTCTTGGCACATGCGTGTTTTCAAGCTTTACAAGTTTCTTAGGTGATTTGATGTGTGCCTGTCTGCCTATTTATCTCTCCTCTATCTCCCCAAATTTTTAATTCTTCTGCTGATTTTAACCAAATGTGACTAACTTCCTCTAAGCTTCATGAGATCAGAAGACAAAGATATTGTTAAATATCAAGACAGCGAGAGAAAGTCATGTGTTAATTCCCACTTATCCAGAGACACAGGAGAGATACTCTATGAATGCCCCAAAAGCTTCAACTGAAGGTAACAACCTTACAGATACTAATGTCAATCAACCAAACTCAATCTTAAGTAGACAGCTTTCATAAGTCATAGAATCATAGAATCATAGAATCGTTAAGGTTGGAAAAGACCCTTAAGATCATAGAGTCCAACCGTTAACCTATCACTACCAAGTCCACCACTAAACCGTGTTCTCGAGCACCACTTCTTTTAAATACCTCCAGGGATGGAGACTCAACCACTTCCCTGGGTAGCCTGTTCCAATGCCTGACTACCCTTTCAGTGAAGAAGTTTCTCCTAATATCCAACCTAAACCTCCCCTGGCACAGCTTGAGGCCATTTCCTCTCATCCTATCACTTCTTGGGTTGCTCCAAGCAAACTTACTGAGACTTGAGAATGTACCTTCACATGGGTTAGACAGAATGAGGAAATTCCATTCACAGCCACTGCAATAGGGGAGAGGGACATCAGGAATAGCTTCATCTGTGAAATGTAGTAGAGAGCGCTGTCCCCATTGCATGTGATCTAAGGATGGACGATTGAGAGTAAAAGAGAACTGCATAATGGAATAGCTTCAGAAGGCACTATAATCGTACAGTTATAACAGATTTTCATTTAAATTTGGGAAATGAGTCCATTTTAAAAACATTGACCTGTGCTAATGATACAGATAGATTGTAGAGATGGATTTTTCTTCTTTTAAAGAAAAAATGGTCAGAGTCAGCATATCCATAGCAACAGTTGCTTAGGTTTAAAAGGTAGTCATATGGTACATGATGTCTCTGTTACACTCTGTTGCATGTGGTTCAAGAAAGTTTTCGTTGTTTGCTAAAATAGTCTGTAGTAGGAGAAGCTGACAAATATAGCATGTGAACATCAGCTTCAGTGACTAAACTGGAGACCAAGAATGCAAGAGGATGAGAGGAAGAAAGCTTCTTTCCCTCCAAGTACAATTCTATCCAAATCAGTAACAACAATAAACACAGTAACTATGAGTTAAGAAGAATGACTTATAGTAATACTAATTACTTATAATATGAGGTAGGTAATGTAGTTGCTACTGTTAGCTTTGGACATTGCTGTGCAGTCCCTTTCAAGCACAGGAACTTTTTGTGCTGAGCAAATAAAAGCTCTCAGGGTTTCAGGGAGATTTCAATTTAAATATGCAGGACAAGTGCTTCCCTGACATCATGCATCACTTCTGTGGCAAAATCCTCACCTTGAAAGCAATGCCTCGTATGCCAGCACGTTTTGTCCCTTACCATTTTTCCTTGAATACATACAACTTTAAAATATTTTTCCTTTTCTGATTTCTCCTGCATCTCTAAATTTTTAAGACTTGACAACAAGTTCAGACCACTGTTGCAATAATTTGGTGCCAATGCGTGACACCTACTTTTTTTTGTGAAAATGCCTTTAAAAATGGAAGGCACTGTGCCATCTGAAGTGACTAAAATCACTGGTATTTTGCTCTGAATTTTATTGCTTCAGTGTCTTTTTCTGATGTTTGTGATACCAATTTCTTAATTACTTCAGTGGCCAGCCCAACTTTTAGAAAGCACTATGATGAATTTTTGAAGCAGAATATCTGAGAGCAAGAACCCCCTTACCCTACAACGTGATCTCTCTGGTTTATGTAAGTTTTTGTACTGATTGGTAAAGTTTCATTTTGATCTTGCAATCCCTCTCACCCACACTGCACTTGGCTGCTGCCCACCAGTGGTGCATTGTAGGGAATACATGAAAAAGAGAGAGCAAAACGTTATAGCTATTTTTATTACATTAATAGAAATAGTATATATGCCAAGACTAAGATATGGTTAGCTACTGTTCTGTGTCAGAGAAAAAGAATAAGGTGAATATTATCAAGTTATATACATCAGGGAATTCTTGCTACATTTTTCTATGTTGGTTGCTAGTTTCCTCTCAGCAAAGATAAATTAATTTAATATTATTAAGTATTTGCTCCTGAATGCAAAAAGCTTATTTGTTACTTTTTCATATGTTCACCTAGCAATGATACACGTATTTCAGTGGGTTACTGAGCTACTATATTGCTTGTATAGAAAGACTGAATACCCTACTTGCTGTTTAAATGCTGGAAGTCATCATACCTTTATATTTAGGCAAATGTTTTAATACTGAGGAGGCTAATAAACCTTCTTAAACCTTACTAAACAGCTGATTTAGTAGCTCTGTATATAATTGTGTTAATCAACCACTGACAAAATAATCTGGAAAGTAAAACATTAAGTAAAACATAAAGTAAACATTAACACATAAGCTTTTTACTATACAAATTTATTAAGTCATATAGAAATAAAATCAATATTTATGTATGCAGAGAAAGAAATACAAACTTCTCTGCTATTCTTACACCTTTTCGCAGTCTTGAGATACATACAGAAAATCCAAATACCTACTGTTTTAAGGAGTAGGGCTAAGGGCCTGATGCTTTACTGTATTGCAATATAAGTAATGATTTCCATCATTCCTTCTATTGAAGAATTGGACTGGAGGCAGAAAGAAGGTATTTTATTTACATGAAATCAAAAGTATTTTGCAGTTTGCAGTGTCTTTCGTCTGAATCTATTCAACTGCTATTGTTATACTGAGAACTTTCTAGCATATGACTAATATCTATTATGTCTGGTTGGTTCCTTCTGTGACATATGGTGTGTGACATTTTCTTTTGACTCTTTTTTTTTTTTTTTGTTTCAGTTTGCTTTGGAAAGATATCCATGCCTTGGTACTTGTCATCTCCAACATAATGTAAGGGAAATGCACCTTTCATCGGGGATGAAAGATGGTGGCATTTATGCTGGTCCATACTTCTATGGAAGCCATTCTGTTGACTACAAAAAATGTTACGTACAGGTACATAATGTTTTTTTAAAAACTACCAGTAAAGATATGGTAACATGAAACTCAGCATGGACAAAGTTACAGACTGAACTGAGAAAGCGTAAATGATATATATTCAGCCAAAGGAAACTGTGTGATAGATGCCAGTTCTCAAAGTGATTTTTCCCTGACCATCAACATTATCTGCATTTCATTTAGGTTCAGCTTCAATAAGATGTTCTTCATTCATGAGCTGATTTTCTCCAAACACTAGGCCATCCTAGGCATTGAAAGGGAAGGCAAAATCTGCATCAAGTAAATACTACCTGTCTGGGACCTGTGTTGTCTGAGCATTTCTTGCTGCTGCAAGCAGATACCAAATAGATGTGGAGAAAGAATGTGGGATTGATAAATGAGGAACTGAGTCATGGAGGAGTGTTTTTGCCATAACTATTTTGGGTATGTCCTGCCAGAAAGGATGTAAATCTTTCTAATTCATTCAACTTTCCTCAGCATCTCTGCAAGGAAAGCCCCCATTATCTCCTGCTGGTGAAGCTGATCACTCCAGATGATGAGAGTGGATATCCTGCACCTATGCACCGACAGGCGGCAATCATCTAACAAAACACTAAAGCTGCTTCTACTCAGCGAGATGACCTAAGTTTGTGTAGTCTCAAATATATAGTCTCTGCATCACCCAAGTGACCTTGCAGATGTTTTTTCCTAGCTCCTCTGTAAATTTAGTGAGGAATGGAAGGGTTGATGATAAACAGTGGGTACTTCTCTCATGTATTTCTGCAACATGTGTGAAGGACAAATCTTTTGTTCTCTGAATTAAGTGCTGGCTGTTTTGGATGTGAGTGTTTATGGTCGTTCAGGACTATGTTTCATGAGCCAGAGAGGGCAGAAGTTGGATTCACAGTCTAAAGTCAACTACAGATGTCACCTAAGGTGAGACCTTTAAACCTTGGAAATATTAGTACATTATTACTTGACTGGTACAAGTGAAAGAGATCTGCATTATCTGAGAAGGCACCTTAAATATGTGCAGTGTCTGTGAAGAAGGTTGACTCAGGATGACCCTTCACAGCATTTAGTGCTGTTATTTTTGGCAGGTGGTTAGCACCCCAGCACTAACAGTGTGGATTAGCATAGCTCTGGCAGGTTAACTGGAGGCTTTTGGCTTTTTATACAGCTTCAGATTAGGATTGAATAATTTCTGAAATTTCCACTGCATCAGACTTCATTTTTTTATTACTCATGTGGATACTTTCTCTTCATCTGGTTGGTGATATTGTAACTTTTTTTTCACAATTGTAGCATTGTTTTCCATAATATCATTTTTAACTTGTGGTAATTACATTGTGGTTCATTGTCAGCCACTGTCATGCTACAATGTCTAGTAAATATCATTTTTGCATATTTGATTACAGAATTTGCAGTCATAATTTCTAATAGTGCCTTTTCTGGATAATTCAGTAAACAATATATACATTTTCCCTGTACGAGAAAATAATCCATGCATATTTATACACGTCACTAGACTCCTGTGCATTCTTTTTTCATTACATATGTTGTAACATATTTCTTTCTGTTATCTCTGTTATCTATTTATTTTAAAACGCCCACATTATTAACATTATCTGTATTATTTCACTTATAATTTTCTTTATAGCATTTGGATGCTTATTATGATTTGGATGTTCCTTTGCCACTTCTACACATCTGTTTTCTTTTTGTATGTTTTTTCTTTCCATTTCCATTTTCATGTTTCATTGTTCTTCTACAATATCCATTCTTTCACTGGAACTTTCAATCTGTTATGTTTTCATTTCAATATAGATATCCTGTTTCTGACATAATTCCAATAATTAACCTGTCAGGATTTTTTCTTTTATCTTTATATGTGGTTCATGTATACTCCTATTAGGAATTATCTTCCCAGAATGAGAGATTTTCTGTCTATGTTCTATTTCACTAGATTTTTCTCTTCAAACCATTTGCTATAGTCTCAGATCTCAAATTCATTTGTGCACCCATGTCCAATTTATATTTAATACATGTTTCATTTCTGTTTAATGTAGTATTCTAGTCAATGGACATGGTTTCTCTTGAACAGTTCCCCTAAACAAATCCTCTTCATTGATATTGTTGCTTCTTTTATTACAATAGATGAAATCCTCTCTGCTGAAATCCTCTTAATTCTGGACAATTTAGTTTCTATGGGGAACATTAGTGGTGTCATGTCCTTTGTTAAGAACATGTATGCTTTATTTCTCAATAGGTACATTTTATCATTATTGGAATGCTTTTAAAAAAGAATTTATTTCTTGGAAGTACAGTGGCCGTGTCCAAAAGCTTGTGTTTGCGTGTTGTATTTTCATGGTTTTGTAATGTCATTCTGCTTGTATTTTGAAAATTCATTGTAACATGCGCACCCAGTGATTTGAGGTTCACCTGCGCCGCACTGCCTTCTTCCTTGCTCCCAGACACAGCATCATTTCTGGTGTAGCCATTCCTGACCTTCACTTGGAGTGACGGTCCCATCCATGTCCTTCCTCTGTTGTCCTACTCCACATGGGTTGGAGAGGGATGGCAGACAGCTGCACTAGCAATTCAAGTACACTGTGTGAGGACATGCAGGAGGAAGGGCCTTGTCTCTGCCAGATGCATGAAAAAAATCTTGTTACTTTTCCCCCTGAGCCAAGATGAGGACTGCTTCAAGACACTGGATTTCACTGGAGGTGGAGATTCTGTCTGAGTTCTAATTTGCCCCATTACTGCACTAGTTCATCAGTGCTGAACGAGTGTCTCTGGGTCTGCTGCCCACCTGAAAGGACTAGTAGCAATACTGGAGTTCAGATCAGCTTTGGTTATGACCTGCGCTTCTAGGTAAGGGGCAGCTGAGTTTTTCTAGTTACCTCCTGCCCTTTCCATGGGCAAAGTATTTCTTCACCCTTCCTCCTTCCCTGTCCTTTCCTTCCCTTGTCCTTTCTCCCCGTTCTTTTCTCACTTTACTATCCTCTTGCTATCTGTGTGGACCTAACTTCCACCTTGTGCTCACTATACATGTCTGTGTGCTGACTTAGTCCACTAAAATGTTTTGTTGAGTTTGTTTTCTGGAATTTGATGTGTTAAATTGGTTAACAGATAAATCTGGCAAGCACTGTCATAAGTTATAAGGCAGAAGCTTGTATTTGGGAGCAAGGGAGATGAGAAGGAGAAATGTGAATTACCGACTTCAGCAGTGCTGAGTTGTTAAATCAACTGAAACAGCAACCTTAGAAATAACAGGTTTGAAGAAGCCTGTGTAGGACAACTATCACAATACTGTGTCATGACTGCAGTGTGGGACGAGGAATAAATGGATGGTTTGCAAGGTCACCCTGTTCACGGCACCAACTGTATCGCAGATGAAAGTACCGAGAAGGAATGGCATACTGTTATTGATCACAGTCTGTGTCCTACTGCCAGGGGACCTGCTCCCTTTATTTCAGAGAAAAAAACACATGAGATTCAAGGAGTTTGCGGCTGTTCCAAGGTGAATGATGCTGATTTAGTTCCTCTTTGCCAAAAGGCAGTGCCAGAGCTGTTTGTTGCAGTGACCAAGGCACTGGGAGATAGCTGTGAAGGTGAAACGTACATCTGGTCTCAGACGTGTACAAACCTCTGATTAGGCCAGTTTGTCACTATACCCTTCATCAACAGCAAGAGTAGCCATACATTTTTCTCCTCTTTACTAAACTACTGCATAAATGTTTAGAAAACAACATCCAGCAGCAGAATGGAGAAACTTAAATCCACTTCTTCGAAGTGGTGGGGCTTCCATTTGAGGGCTTCTACCTTGGACTGGATATTGAAAAAGCAAGCACTTGTTAAAAAAGTCAGATGCTTTGATTGCCTTGTGGATTTTCTTGGTTTTTTAGCCAGAGAATTCCTCAAGAGTTAGGCTGCTTCCTGATATAACATGCAATAATTAAGTCTGCTTCAGAAAGTGTGTTCAGAGCAGGTATCACTCTTACATTGTATCAGGAGGTAACTATGACAGAACCAGGTCAAGGGCAGCCTTTCAGCCACTTGCTAGATTTTTGCAAGGCAACTCAGCAAACAAATTCTCAGAATCCTGAAGACAGTCCAGCCTCTCTCCTTGTACTGGACAAGTTTTAATTATTTTATTGCAAAGTACCAGCAAACAGATTCCCATAAGTATTGTCAAAAATTGGTCATGATAAAAAATGATGCAGTTCTATGAACAGCAGAGAGGGGGATATCAGCTCTTTGAAAACTGAACTCATGATTGCAGTGCTCCACGATTGAATCTGATATGCCAACACATGTCATGCAATAACTGATCAAGATCAGTATAAATGAAGCAATATCAAGGCAAAGTTTAACTGATGTTGACTTGGGAACACCTTGGGACAAACTTGAAGATTTGGGTTTGTCAGTGTTGACTTTTACCTGCCTAACAGTTGCTTTTCATATCTACTTTTCTAAAGATAGTTGGAGGGTCAGTTGTGGCTGGTTGACCTTCATCTATACTGCTCACCCGTTGAGAAGTTACTATAGGCAGTATTCTTATTTTCAGTGGTTTAGAACAGGGATGGTCTGTCAGTGACCTGTGGTCTGTACATTGCCTGCCAGAATTATTCTGTGAGGCTGTGGCCTGATCCCTCCTGCTTTCTTTCCTGACAACAACTCCCCTATCAAGTCTCAGCAGTATGGGCATGTGCCCCTAGATCTTGCAACTCAGGGAAGAGTAGCTGTACCTCCAGATGTAAGATCTGATTCACACACACAGTCTCTTGTCTCATAGGACATGGACCTGAGTCAATGCTGGACACGGGATAGATGCTTGGCCACTCAGATGGAAAAGTGGCAGATAGTTCTCAAGCTTTTTCTTAAGAGATATGGTCTCCACCTGGAAAGCTGGACTTTCTGACTCACACTCTCTTCTACTCATGATCTCTTTTGCTCTTTCCTCCTTGTTTTCAGATTGTGATCTCAATGATTGGCTTCAGAAGAAGCACCGTTTTTTCCTTTTATCTTGAATAAAGAACGTGGCACTAATGCTTTTTCATATATTTCTTTATTTACTATGTGTACCTTGCATGACTTAATTCTGTTTTGTGTTTTACATGAGTTTTGGATGGTCTGAATAGTGTGAAAAGACTAATTAAAAAAAATTAAATTTAATATTTTAAGTCAACATTTTGAAACAATTTTGAAACTCTTGAGCAAGAACAATATAAAAAAAATCAGTATAAAAAGCAACCTTCATCACTAAATCATCCATACATCCTTACAATGAGGCAAAAAGAAAAAGTGGTTTAAAGTTAAAAAAAGTTTTCCAAAGATCAGTTTATGGGTGGTCTCTTCAGGCCTTTACTTAATCAATTACACAGTGGGTCTATAAAAGTTAAAGTAAGTTTTCCCTTTTTACTATTAACACTGTATTACTGCATCTGTTCAAAATAATGTTATTTAAAATCTCAAAATAAAGACTAACCATAAGATCTGAACAGCAGCTGTCAAACATATTTGAAAAAACAGACCCATTTTTCCTTTGAGTATAGCAAGGTCACTAGTTACCTTGTTTTTGTTGTCTTTCAGACTCAACTACTTGTATACTTACCCTTGTTATACTATATAAAAAATACTTTGCAATCTGTTTTGAATACTGATTCATGATAAGAAGGCAGTATTTAAAATTTTTACCATTCCTACCGATTTAAAGGGTATGTATGGAGTTTCCGGCTTTGAGTAATTATCTGTTTCAAACCGAAAGATCGGTGGCCTTATATCTGTCAGTAATCATCACCCACACAACCGGTGCAGTGCATGGCTTTGCTTCCACTGGAAAAATTACAGTGTTCTCCCACTGTTCTTCTAAATGAATTCTTCTAAGAGATTTTAGTGTATAAAAAGCCTCTCTTAAAATTTTTTTTCTATAATTTTACATGTAGTTTTGGGTTTTTTTATGATACTTAATCACATTGATGTGTCAAGATTATACTTGGTAACCAATAGCTCTAACACATGGTACACTGTGCTCCATCTCCAGCATTACCTTGTTAAATCAATGTATGTCTATTAGTAAAGGATCATTTCTTTCTGTTATAATTAATGATGGTATCAAATATCCATCCTTGTATTTTATGCATGATTCCAAATATCTTTATCTCCCCTTGATTACAATTCTTCAGTATGACGTTTCTCATAATTTAAATTTTCAAACTTTTTTTTTTGCATTAAACAGTGCATTTCTTCAGTAATTACTTGCATCACAGAATCTGCATAACTTTGTTCCCTTAGCTGCATTATTTATTTTTATATTAGCCACATATGGAACATTAGTGTTTCATTTATCTCCTACTGTAAATAGTCTTGTGGAGAGATATAAATCATAAGACATCTCGTTATGGATAGACAAAATTTTAGAAAGATCATCATAACCTAAGAGCAATGGATTAATCTGACAAGGCAACTCTGTGTTGTGATATACCAAAGTGTCCAAACTTCCCTAAGTGGATTAACTGTTTAAAAATGCAGTTTGGCAGAAATTGAAATGTTCATGATTTGCAGTCAAAATACTGAGTAGTTCTGGTTAAGAAAATAAGAGAGAAGGCAAAATATCTGAGATACTCCATTTTGACTCTTTTTAATGGATTGTGGGGGGGTTTTTCTACTTCAAGACATTTTCATTTTTTAAGTTTTCATACCAAAGAAAAGTCACATCTAAAAAGGCAAAGAATTAAAAATTTTCTAATTTGTTTGGTAGAGCTCAGCTGACCTTAAAAACCCCTGAAGTATTAATTTCATCCTGATGTGAAATTATTTCTTTTTCATTCTTTCAGTTCTTCAAACTAAATATATGAAAACAAACATGCAAAATAAAAATCCACAGTTCTCCAACTGAGGTCTTCAGTTTCAGTTTTCATCTTTTAAAAGCTTAATTTCAATTGTCATTTCTGAGCATACTCTTTGCAACAATGGAAGTCTTATGCAGGAATATATTACTGTGGTACTGTTCATTTCCACACAGCTGGTGCAGCACTCATATTAGAAGAGAACAATTACAAGCTGCATGTCCTCTCTTATCTCCATTCCTATCACTTAGGCTGTTTTTGAAAATTTGATGCCAGTTGATCAAACAACCCAGATCTCTCCACTAGATTTTGCCCTCTTTGATATACTGATTGTAATCTTTCTTGGTTGCTCCATCCTCTGCCTGATTCACAGATAGAAAAGCTCTCTTGTGTTAGACAGTTCTCTTGAGTCTCTGGATTTGAAACACTTAATATGATTACTACTGCCACTATTAGAGAGCATTATTTGTGAACAAAATATTTGTCAGCCACTCCCTTATTTCTGAATTTCTCATCCCTAATGGAAAACAATTCCTGAGAGCTTCAAGGGAGTGTTATTAAAATTCAGGTCATGGATAGCACCACCCCCACATTCAAATTCTACCTTCCTTTTGAGTTTTAAAGTGAAATTAACAGCATTTACATAACATGCTTTTAAAGAGTGCACACTACTTTTAAGTAATTCAAATAGTCCTTTCTAATCTATTGTATCCAATTATTGAGAGAAATGTGATTCTTTCAGAGTGGGAAGAGCCTTTCCCCCCATTATAGTGGGAAAATAGTGCAGACTTTTTAATGGTCATCATCAGTACTGTTGCCATAAAATTCCTTCTACAACTTTTGCATACATGATTAGTAAGTCATTCCTCCAACAGCAGAGGTAGTAAAACCCCTCTTTCACTGATTTGTGTCCCATGCTGCCTATCATGATTCCCTGAGAGGTCTCCAATTCCCTCCCACCAAACCCTGCACTGAAACCCCAGGTCTCTCTCCCTGATGATAACCACCAGCTGCAAAAGGGGCAGCATATGCCCTGCCTGGTGCCAAACTGTGGGTGTGCTGGCTGCCCAGCCTGTATATGCAACCTGGCCGCTGGCTGGCCAAAGAAGAACAAGTAATGCTGAGCTCAGGATTTAGCCTTTCCTTCAGCAGGACCTTCCATTGAGACTTTCCCCTATGTTTAGTGACAGATTTTCATGAAACTTGTCTGAACATGTATCTCTGAGATGATACCTATTTTTTTCTCAGTGGGTAAAACAGGTAACAGGGGAAGGCAGGCAGATTATAACAATCAAACATAAGTTTTACCTTCTTAAGAAGGTAAAACCTCATGTTTTTAATCTTCACCCCCTTTTTTCTACATGAGTTTTTTCTGGTTTCTGGATTTTCAGAGACCTTGTGTTTGTTGCTTTTTAACAGAACCTCTCCAGAAAAAAATCTGTGTCATGCTGATGCTGCTTTTCTTGGTTTATCTTCTAGACTCTGACAAGCCCATGAAATGCTTCATTTAGGATCAGAATGAAATAAGAAATCCCAAAAGCAGTGTCATGAATCCAAGTACCACACTGGAAAGTGTCCTGAATTTCAGGCTCTATTCATCCCACTACATCCTGTAGTGCCCATCAGTAGTGGAGCTCTGGCTGTATCTGTTTCCACATGGCAGGTCTCTGAACCATGCTTCTGAAATTGTCCCCATGTAAAAAATGCAGAAGCAACATTCAAACAACATAGCCTCCACAATAGCACTGCGTTTCAAGGCCCCCAGTAGAGATGGTTACACTCGATTTTTGTTATAGAAACCTTCCAAAGACCATGTCCAACCAAAGCACCTATAGCACTAACCTAACTTTCCTTCAACTTGGTCTGAATAAGCTGTCCTGTTAGGTACTGCAGATCTACATCTTGTTCTTTTCACTAGATCAAGAACAGAGCACAGATCTCACTGGCAGTATCTTCTTGTGTGTACTGGATTTTATTTCCTTCCTAGCACAAAAGATTTCCCAGATTGATGTCTGCAGAACAGCTCTCCACTTTGAATGCAGTATACAGAGCATGATGAGTGAGATGGATCAACATGTGGAGAGATTTAGACTCTTCTTTGGTATCTCTTTCCATCTGTCAGACCTGGAAAATAGAAAATATTGTGAATCAGTTCACATTTAACTATAATCTGCACTGTAAGGACTGCCAGAGATGAGTTTGGCACAGTCTGCCTGGGCAGGTATCCAAGACTTCTCATTGTATATATCTTGACTTAAGGAAGCCTCTAGGCATGAGCACCCCAAATGTTCTTGCTCAGAAATGAGTTCCAAAACATTTACCATTGATGTGATCCTGAATTTTGTAAATGTGTTTGTTTTTTCCCTTTTCAACAAGGTTTCCTAATGCTTTAGCTGTCTGATGATATCAAGGAAATTTTACTTGATGTGCACTGAAAAATGCTTAGAAATCCTGCTCTATCTTCCCCTCCTTTAACTCCTGCACAAGAGAAGACACTAATGAAAAAATCAGTTCTAAGGCAGAAGATAGATTAAAAGATATGTTAAAGTGACCCTCAAATGAAAGCAACATCCCTTTTCTTCAGACTTGCTTATATTTCTAACACTTAATTCTATTGCCATTTAAAGGAGAAAGAAAAACACAGCAAGATAAAAAATAGACATGAATTAATTACAAAGCACTCCTCTTAAATTACATTTCTGCTTCACCTCTCCCTTCTGCAGCTAGTGAATGACTAATCAGGAGAAGATGCAGGTTTCTTCTAGAATGACAGGGTCAAATAGGATTGAAAAGTTTGTTCCATTTCATCTCTCATTATGTAGTCTGAGTGATTTGGTAGGATTTCTTATTTGTTTTTAATATAGACCTTGTAAATTAGTACATTGCTTCTATAGTGCAAATATTTCCTTAGAGCAAGCCACTGTCACTTTACTATTAACAGGACAGATAGAAAGACCTATGGCAAAGTTTAAATACACTTATAGTGATTGAGGGAGGAGCCTGCTATTTCATATACTTACCTACATAACCAGTGTGTGCTGAAATTGGAGCATACCTTGTGAAATCTCTGTGTTCCAGAGGAAATGACAATGCACTTTTACATAAATACCAGTATTTTCCTGTTAGGTATCTATTCTTGGCAAGACTGAATGAAGTGAAAACATAAATGGAAAAAAAACCACAGAAACTTACTAAAACTCTCTATTTTTCAAGTTCTAATTATCATTTTTGGTTTGGGAATACTTCAATTAGTAGCATTTACATCAATGTTAATGCTATCAACAAAGTTGCAGTAAGTATTTCAGCTAGTTAGAAGTTCTACTTACCATAGAAAATCTGGGGAAAAGCATCAAGTTATAGCTTCTCAACATTTAAGGTACCCAAAATTTTAATCTGCATTGGAAAATGTTTGCCTGTCTATGGTTTTGGAAAAAACAAACCTGATATTAACTTTGCAAATTGACGTCTAGATCTTTAGAGGCTCTAAATGAGTATGGATTCACTGATTTACATCATTTGAGAAAGTATCCCTCAATGTATAATGTCAGGTGCTACAGTCTGTTATTGTAGAAGTGACAACAAACCATACAGATAACATTCTAGCCCTATGACATTGCTTCTTTTTTTCACACCAGTAATGCAGTGCTGCTTTAAAGCTGGATAACTTGGGTTGAAAATGTCCTCAGGCAGTGTAAGGCTACTGTAGCAAAACCTGTATCATTCCACCTGATTACCAGAGCAATGAGTATAACCAAGAAAAAGGGGGCAAGTGAACAAAATTTCCAAATTCTGCCTTCTCCAGAAGAGACATTAGATAAAGGTCAGACAGTGCAGCTGCACTTGCCCTAACTCTTGCTCCAAATTAGTTCTGAAACTAACTCACCTGCAGATGCATGCTTTCATTTATACCTTCCCAGTAATCACACTATCTACCTAAGCCCAGCTCAAGGCAACAACTCATAAACAAGAGAATTTGCTTTAACATATTAATGTATACAATAAGCTAGCTCCCTATCATGGAGAAGAAATTATTTCTTTTTCTAGGTAGTGATTTAAAATTTTGTAAATGTTCGTTTTCTTTTTATTTTTGGTAAATAGGTGAGAAAAGGTCATCCACAGTTTTGAACCATTAATTCAAATTTTCATTTAATTTCACGACTTTGAGAAATGTTTGTTTCAGCTCTCAGAAGCAAAGCAATTTTTTCGTTTTCCATTTAGTGTCTTATTTTTCCTTGTAATTTTTCCCAATGTTTCTGAGCAGAAAACTCAATATTAAACAAATGGTTACACTACTTATCAGTACATACCTGTGTTTCCCCTGCTTTCCTATTAACACCACAAAGATGAATTTAAAGATAATGCTACAAAATCTTAACTCTGTCTGCAGTTAGGATGCTTACCTTGGGTAAATTCTCACTATTTTACCACTACCTCCTCTCAGCATTGTTTTCCTGTACATAACTCTAAAAAACCTTAGTCACTCAAGTTTGGAAAAGGTGTTTCCTACAAACCACAAAGAAGTAATTCTCATATTGAAGCAAATGTACTGATACATCACTGAAACAGATTTTTTTATACAGAGGTGCGTAAGATAAAATGGGGGGGTTAATGTGAATTAAGTCGGTTTTACAGTAGTCACAGCATAACCTTAGCTAAAATGTTTATCAAACCAAGAGAATTATTAGAATTTTCTTTCCCCCTTACAAATAATGCAAAATCAATACATGAAATTAATGCACAATTATCAATCTTACATTATGTATTCAAAGAGAATGATTTTCATATGAGTTTCCCTGCACATCTTGATGGAAGTGGGTTGCAGAGGTAGAACGTGTTCAGGAATATTTAATGAAGTATGGTTCAAATACTGGTGTCATTTAAAATTAGGAAGGCAGAAGTGATCTAATGTAACTTCCTCTTACACTCATTTCAGCTATGCTCCAACTGGAACAGATGTCTCTTCTTTGTAGGAGAGTAGGAAGGTTAGGTCTTACTCTTGGCATGATTTAGTTTAAGAATATTGTGCTTTGTCAGTGGAAAGAAAGTGGCTGGATTCACCCAGAGTATCTAAGATGCAGTTTTGTATAATAAAAATAACGATATAGTATTTCTTTTTACCTGAATTGTGTTTCTTCAAGATCTGTTTCAACATAAAGGTGTGTGTGCATGTGTGTATGAGCATATATGTATATGTATAAAAAAGACCAGTTCTGATTTTTTTTTTTTTGCAAACATAGAATGCTTATTTATACTTGTCATTCATTATTTTTTACATCCCAAAGCCACTAAAACAAATGTGACCCTCGGCTGAAAGCAACAAAATTGCATGTCCATCTATAAAACACTGTTTTGCTTGGGGCAATACATCTTGAGCAAGTGTATAGCAAATCTCAATGCATTTTAATATTAAAAATTTAAGCCTGGAGAATGGTCTTATCCGGCTCCCAGGCCCCCTTTTCAGCCCTTTGGGAAACATGTTTGCTAATGTATTGAAAATAAGTAATCAGGAGGGAAATACGTATATCTATAATAATATGCATTACTAAATGGATAAAATATCTCCAAATACAGCTACGTCATATTTGATACATATGCCTGACAACAAGCAGCCTGTCACTGAAATGGTATCATGTATATTTAATCCTGTCAGAGTTAGCCAAATCCTGCCTGACCAGTGCCTCTTTCACTAAACTGCAAAATTCATAAGGAGGGGTGACTCCAGGGTCAATGTTTCCTTCTCCTGGCTCTTCTCCAGACCTGGGATCCCATTCTCAAGGTACTGAGTCACCCTCTTCTCCCCTTACCTCTTTACTTTCGTTAAAGTCAGTTACAAGTGGTGCTATGTAGCTCAGCCAGCAACCGAGCATTCCTGTGTCTGAAGGCACAGAGAGGTTTGCTTGTTTGTTGTTTATTTTCCCCCCACAGAGGGGTTGTGAATCGGAGGTTTACTGTCAACATAACCTGTTGCAGCAGCGGGACTGTGCAATAGCAGTAGTTGTATTCAGAACTATAATCTCCAATTTCTAGAGGTCCCTAAGAACATTATTATGCACTAGAAGTTTCCAAGTCTCAGCTACTCAGAGCTATCAATCTTTTTTGACCTCCCTCTGTCCATGCTCTAAGCAGACGAGAGCTCGGCTTTTGTTCCCAAGCCTTGCCAAAGCTGTATAAATATGTTAATGTCATGCTGACCTAACCACAGCTACATGCCTTCTGGCCGGTTAGGAGATCATTTAATTTGCCTGAAAAAAACCCATGTACACATAGCTTCGTGCAACATCTGTAGTCACTGTTACATATAATTGGTGAATGACCATATCTCTTCTGTTGTCCTTTCCTGTCCCCCTCTCTTTTCAGATTTTTCTTCTATTCTAGGTGACAGCTTGAGTCGTTAGGTATTGCTTTTGCAGGGAACTGTTCAGCTTCTCTATGTATTCAGCTCCCTTATTTGTTCTGGATAACTTTACTGTATGCATAAGATCTTATTAAAACCACTTATCACTTCTTAAGACTCTTCCATTAAATAGTTCACTTTCTTTTTTTAATGTTATAGCTCTTCTTTTTGATTAACCAATATAAGAAGACCCAGATTTCTGCAACTTTCTCGTCGTATCTGGAAACTCATAAATTCTTGCATGGCACTGCATATCAACATCATTACTTTTCCAGATTCCTCCCTCCCTCCACCATGTGCACACATTTTATGTCGTTCTTTTTCATTATCTGATCCTTGGAATGGCCCTGGATGGATGTCACCTCCTTCTCTACTTTGTTCTTTTAATTCAAATTATAATGAACAAATAGTCCTGTCATCATATTTGATTTCACCACACAGGATCTTTTGAGACTTGGCCTGCCCAGACCATGTTGCTCTCCTTCCTAAAATTGACTTGTAATATGTGTACGTTAAGAGTTGATGTACCTGCTTGTCACTTTTTGTGTAAATGGAAGCCAGAAAGATGAATTTTTCTGGGTTTGTTTGTTTTTTTTTTTTTTAATGAAAAAAGAGAAACCAACTGTTAAATGTGGCATTGCACATATTGTGGACCAAACCCTGTTCACTTTATTTGCATTTGTATCTTCATTCATTTCTGACAGGTCCTTTCATGTTATTTGATGAGCGGTATTTGAACTCTGTCAGTCACTACCTGTATTATTAGGTTAAGAATAGAAACAAATAATTATATTGCCATAAAGGTGTCTCTGCAGGGTTTCTTTAAGAAGCAGATTTCCTGATTAAAGCAACTCCTGGCTTCTTTCATTTTTGAAAGGCTTTAAGCAATCTGAAATGTTGCTTTGATTCAGTCATGATAAGCAAGTACATGCAGAAACACTGCAGTACAGAGCTGCTTTTTATACTGTGGCTTTTTACAAAGGTTTAAATTACTAAGCCTAAATGAGCGTCTTAGAAAAGGAAGAATGCTTCTTGCTTGTTGCAGCAACAGTCTTTTCTGCCTGCAGTAGGCAGGACATTGACCTCTACCTGAACAGCCCTAGGTAAGAGGAGTAGCCATTGGAAATTATTTATAACCTGACCAGCTCATTTAGTTTCATCCTCTGAGGCCCTCAGAGTCGAACTGACACAGCAATAATGGCCGGCAAACTTTTGATCCAATTAATTGTTAATGAGAGGTTTGATTAGCAAATAAAGGGCCTATTAGGTTAGCTGATTGTCTTTCTTTCACGCTACCAGAGGTCAACATTTTTTTTTTCGACCAAAAGAAAAGTACACTGTGTACTCTGGTTAAATTAATCACATGCTCACGGGTGTTGAGTAAAGTTGATTCAGAAAACAGTCAGCTTAGACATCTGTCTGTAACCATGAGAATGCAATAGGTATTCCTCACTTTGTTTGTGATTAGGGTTTTTTTATTTCTTGGTTAATTCAACAGCCTCCACCTTTCTGTGCCTGCAAAATACTGTGTTAACCCATCCTTCTCCTTGTCCTGCTTTTCTTCAGGCTTCCTTCACAGTCGTCTTTTATTTTAATTATGCTGCCAGAATTCTCAGTCAGTTTCAAATTAATTAATTCTTCATATGCATTTAAAATCTCCCAGTGTATATGCAAACACCATTCCAGTGTATGATATTCTATTCCTGAAAATTTCCCTCTGAGTTATGACACACTTCTATAAATTACAATGACTAAAGAGAAATGCAAGATTAAGGACAAAACTGAACTAGAAATGACACCTATGTAAATTAAGAGTATTTTGATCTCAGTGCAGCCATGCTGGATTTATATTAGTATAAATCTGTAAATCTGACATTAACAAATTGATCCCCATAGAGTAGCTTTTGTTATCTGAACATTTAATCTTCTTTCATATTATCAATAGTGCTTGAAAACAGAATACTGCTTACTGTCTCTTCCCTCCAGCCTCCACAGTGTACAGAAAGCCACAATTAGAAGAACACTAAGTTTGTTGTCAAGCTTTCAGATACTAAAAATCTAGACATGTGGTTGTCTGTTTTGCAGGGTGTGATGTAGTCTTTAATTACATGATCACATTCTATTTTTCTGTGATTCAACTCATGGAATGGATGGATGTTACCAAAAGCAGCAGTTCCTCAGTGTTTCTTTCCACCCTTGTTACTTAAAGAAGGTTCATGACATGTTTACTGAGTGTTGTCTAACCTTGCCCACATGAGAGAAATGGAAATTTTGTGATGATGTATCCTGGTCATCACTGTAATACGAAGTGCAGAATAATGTAGTGTAGATATTTCTGTTGGGTTTTTGTTTGGTTTGGTTGTTGTTTTTTTTTCTTTAACAGGAAAACCTGGGATGTAGAAACAATCCTAGAAGTGTAGGCTGACTCTTGATTCTCAGAGTCATGTTGGAAGGCAACCCAAACATTGATGTAGGGGCATGAATTTGAGCTTTGCTCTGAACTCTGCAAAAGGCAGCAGCAGGGAGCTGTGACAAAATCATCTCTTTTTACTTTGATGGCAGCTTCAGCATCTTGGTAGTCCACCTAGGCTACACCCATGCTCTGATTTTTGTTTGTTTGTCTGTTTGTATGCATATGACCTGGTTTCTATGTATGTGCTTGCTGTTCTCTAGCTCGCTATTAACTCAGAGCACGGCTCTTACGAATCTAAATGCGAGTATCTGGCATTTTAGCAAATCAGAGACCCATAAAACGATCAGCGTATAATTAGTAACCACCTACAAAAAGTTTGGTTGAAAGGACTAGACCAGCCTCATTAAGGACTGGTATGACAAGAGGCAAGGTTTAATCCAGTTCTCCAAGGCTGCTTTAACCGCAAAACTTCCTGTAATCTTCTCTGATCCACTGACTACTCTGTATCACACAAAGTGGGGTTCAGGTAAGGTTGCTCACGCATGGAGATCTTAACTTTGCATAGGTTCTACTTTTGCCTGGCTTTTCCAGGTTTCACATATTTTGGACATAATTCCTAGATCTTTGTAATGAATTAAGACTTACATCTTATGTCTGTCATTAGCTGAACTAAAACCTTTTAGACCACTGCATAAATCTCTACCGTCTCTCACATGACCACTAACTGTGATAGCAGTAGCAAGGTTTTGTCCTTTGCATAGAGACATTCTCAGAGGTAAATGAGGCCCGCAGTTTGCCAAGGGCTTTCACAGAACTGTTTTTGACCTTCGAGACATGGCTGAGGCCCTGGGAGCCCTGATTCTTTGCCAGCGTCTGATGGGAATCTTCCTTCTCTACTCCGGACAGACAGAGTTCTTCTGTCTCTAACCTACTCAGACTTTAGCAAGCCTTATGCTTTACTTCCCTGTCCTTCACTGCAGTCCTAATCCTGATTTTAGTACTTCATTTTCATTCATCCTCAGTCTTTCTCTTTGATCAGGTTCCTAGTGCCGGTCCTTATTTTCAGTCACCCTGACGGCTCTCTTTAGCTATAGATAGAAAATGTTGTTTTTCTGACTTTATATGTTAAGCTTTACCCATGTGTGTGCATGCAAAAACACAGATGTCCATGTGCAGCTGTAGACATGTACCCAATGGTTCAAATTTCTTAAAGCCGTAAATAACTAAAAGCAGCCTTTTATAATGAAAAGTAGTGCAGCCTAGGATGATGCTATCAGCTTGATGTATAATAGACACACCTTTTCTCAGGGACATGATCTTCCATCTTTATGCATTCTGCATAATATCTGTTTTTGCACATACCTCCACTGAGTATAAAAGGCAAGCCAATGGGTATGAACAATATAGTGGCCTTGCAGTACGGACAGTAATTAAAAAGAAAATTGCAGAAACTAATTTTGTTTCCATTGAAGCTAATGGCAAAATCTCCACCTGATTTGACTGGGTTGGGAAATGCTCTGTAAAAATTAGTTACTGCATATGAAGATAGATAATGAAGATGTATGTATTAAATAGTATAATATGATTACAGAAATCCATTACTAGTTGTGCAATAACACAGGAAGAGATAATTGAAAATATCTAATTGGGTCTGAAAGATGCATTTCAAGATGAGCTGTCAGGTGAAATGGAGAATCCAAGAAATAGAGAGAGAAGTCTGTTCAAAACAACAAGCTCTGAATAATCGTAGATTCTCATCTCATGAGATGTGAGATGGCAAGCAGAGCTGATGAGGAGATCAGTGTGAGAAAAGGGAGTAAAACAAGCAAAGTCAGCACAGTTGTGCTGTGTGTAGACCACCTTCGGCTCAAACCGTATGAAAGCTGCTTTAAGGAACATTTGGTAAGTGTTTTTGGATGGGTAAAGACCAGCAGCCTGGAGGACGGTATGTGACTGTGGTGATTCGAGGGTGCCTTGGAATCCAAAACCCTTCTGAAGTCACATTACTGACACAGCCTTTACTGACAGTCTTCTGATGAAATCTCTGTCACAGACTTCCCACAATAATCTCTGTGCTTCAGACCTCATTTAATTTTACTTCACATTGAGTCTCTTCTGGGCACAATCCTCCCCCTGCCCCTTTTTTTCCCCACTGTTCTTTAAAGTACTGTATACACATCTGGTATTATAGAAAATTAATATGTAACAAGAATAGAACTAGTTCAAAAAAGAGAAGGGAATCACTGTTATAAAAAGGTTTTGCTAGCAGTATAAGCAAGAATCGAATGACATAAAAATGTATGTCTGCACTACTAAAAGAAGCGTAACTAACTCTCTAGCTTTTGATTGTCATAATTCCTGGAATCTGCTTGTGGCTGTATATTGTATGGATGTGAAACATTAGCACTGTTTTCCACAGCATGGTTTTATTCTTTTTCAAATCAAAGTGAGCAATATTTTAAACTTTCTATCTCAGGTTTCATGAAAATGTTGACTGTAAGCAAAAGGATCATTAAAGTTCATATTAATTTCATAAATCAGTGTAGTAGCTTCACTGCATGAGGTTGTATTATAATTTTTTAAACCTAGCAAAAATAACACAGAAGTAAGTGCGATATATTCTGTTTAATTATTGTTTTGTTATTAGCATTTGTTTTGGCTTTTCCCTAGCCATCCTATCAAAGTGATATAATCTCACAATTAAAATGTCTAATTTATTTCCTTGTGTTCCCAATGTTATTGAAATTGGCCGGTGCTACTCTAGCATAGATACCAAAGCTCTAATAGTCTCCAAAGTAACAAAATATTTTGTCCGATTTTATTTTTCAATTTTCATTAGACTAATAGAAGAAAACATTTAACCTAAGATCAGAGAATAATCCCATTACTAAACAAATCCAGTGGGTAAATGCAAAGGTGATTTATAGGAATTACTTTTTGGAATATAGACATTTAGGGAAAAAAGAGACAGTTTCATTTATATAATGAATAGAACCTGATAATGAGTGATTTATGCTTGGACCAGTTCCAGTAAATTCTCAATCCACTGGAGAGTTTCCAACCTACCAAGAGGATGGAATGAGAGGGTTTATGAAGGGAAATGAAAGATATACAGTGTTATTTATGAGAAGAGGGGATGGAAGGACCAGTACACTTTTCACCTAGGCATTATGGTGTACAGGGTGTACACATCACAGAATGTTTTTCCTCAGTCTTTCCAAAGCCACAGATGAGCAGATTCATAGACAATTGGAGATTTGATTACACAGATTACAGTGTGAAAATGATATGGTTTGGCTGTTATCACATATGTCTAAACACGAGCTATAAGAGAATAGACTCCAGGCTGATACACTACGGTGAATTTAGCCTCTCAGTAGCCTCTTGACACCTTCATAAAAGGCGGTTATTTGCACTTTCTATGGATGAAACTTCCTGATTTAACATAATAAAGCACTCTTGACTCATTACTGTCTGAGGTTGTTAGAAAGTTGTAAACTATATGGAGAAGTGATTATTCACAAAGGCTAATCCCTCTGTGCTAAGCAGAGAAGCATCCCCGAAGGAAGCGTCAGTTAGGTCCTAAGTTTAGATGTGCAGAAACACTTCCTTGAAAAACATCTGTGTCTGCATAGACTGGAAAGCTTCCCTATGAAGAATAACCCTACTAAGCTAATGCACATCCTTGTGGATGACCCCCAAATTCACTGCACAAAAATGCAACCTAACTGATGAAACAATTATTCCCAATGCTTTCAAGGTTTATTCTTCATATTCACAAAAAATGTTTCAGATATTAAAACTTCATGTTGAACTTTATCCAATCCTTTGATTCTTACAAAACATAGTTCTGTGGACATGCTGCCAGACCCAGAAATTTGTAAAATACAAAGATGCAACATGCCTGAGAAATGAATAAACATCTTTGCACCCTATTTTTTTATCTTTCGTTGTTACCACATGAAATTTTGCATCGCAAAAAATTCTATTCCTCTCCAATTTATTGAATCTGCATTTGATACTCCTCTCCTGATGTGAGACGAGATCCATATTCATATTTATTTTGCTCTAAATTAGCTACTCGCTTATTGACCCTAAATAGTTATCATCTCAGCTGGAAATATATTAGAGTTCTAGTTGCCAAACAAATATTCAGCAAAAGATGAATAAAAGCATATGGGGAGGAAAAACCCACAAAGTTTTCACTGCCAATATAATGGAAGGCATTCTGGCGGACAGCCATCTGCACCCGCTGAACAGAGGGATCCTGGGATGACATTGATCGATTTAACAGTAGGAAGGTATTAATGATATTCAGCACTGATGGCTGAGCCACTTCACACTCATTTGCATTTCCATTCATCATCTCAGCATTTATCATTATGAGGCGAATGCCAGAACTAATTAAAGTCTGGGCTAACAGGGTGACATGGGAGTCCAGCCGCTACTTATACTGAGGAAATATGGGAAACTTTCCAGCAGGAAGTACACCAACCTTACACCAAACCCAATTAACTTAATTCCTAACTAAACCATTTGAGGGTCCTTCATTTGAATAAACTAAAAAGCTGGAATTGAAGTAACACCATGTTTTTTTCTCCTTGTGTTCTAGTAGTTTCATGACTCATTAACATTGTCTTATGTGGACATTTGGGAGATTTCCTTAATGTGATCCCACTCTTCCTCAGCTATTCCCTCTCAATTTTGTCATAGCAAGCAGAGATAAAATTTCAAATTCTGCAATAAAAGTTAAATTTTAAATATAAATTCTAACACAATTTGATCTTGAAGTGACCTAAAAGGTATTGTGAATACCCTAGTGAAAAAAGACAGTCAAAAGCTGGAACACACTGAAATCTATTGTTTATGTTTATGTAAGAGGGCTAGTAAACTAACTCTTCAGATAGACATAAAAAGCATTTTTATTTGTTTTCTAGCACAGAAATATGAATTTTTTCTTCTCTGCAGGCCAAGACTTGCTTGGCATACTCTCACAAGCTGTCCCATTAGCTGCACTGAGACAATCTCTGTGAGCAAAGCGACCAGGATTCGATCCTGGATATGTCTTGGTAAGTCTTTTCATTTCAAGAATCCTCTTGCTGAGAGCTGGAATAGTCATAGGGGTATTGGCTGTCAAACTACACTTAGGTCAGGTCTCTAGCACCTTTAGGCTCCTATGAAATTTCCAGACAGAAAGAACAAATGTGATAGAAGAAAGGTGTAGTAGTACAGAAAACTATAGAAAAGCTTTGCAAGTAAATTATTACTTTCACATTTTCAAATTTTTGCAAGGTATGTCTATAAGTACAAAAGTAGTCTTTTCAAAAGCAGTTTTAATAAACATTATCCTTACCAATGGTTCCAAATCCTGTTTTATATTTTAAAGCAATATTTCATTTTTATTTCTACAAATATAAAGAGACATTAGATCTAGGCTCCGGGTAACATTGTATCATTTCATTGCCCAAGGAATTTCTCTCCCTTAGTAAAATAAATACATACCACCAGGTGAAATATCTAGTTCCCATGCCTACAATGAAACTTCTGCTGTTTTCTGTATGCCACACATTTAGGAGAAAATATGACCTTTATACTCTTTTACAAAGGCCTTAATGGTTTTAAAAGAGATGCAACATCTTTATCTGTCTAGTGACATCCCCCCACACATATCCACAGATATGAGACAAGGCAGTGCGTCTGTGGGAAATGCTGGATCTCTCCAACGTTGGGTCAAAACAGTTGAGAGATTCATAGACTAAAATCAAATCTTCATAAGCCCCTTTCAAACTTAGTGAGAGAAATAGTGAGCTTGTAGTATTGGTGTGAAGCTCCTTTTAAGACGAAACAGCCTTTATTCATTTGAAGTTTTCAGTGATTTCATTGCATAGCTCCAGCTGGAATGCATATAAATTAGAAAGGCATGGATGAACCGGTCAGGCTTTTTTTTACCAGGCATTGATAAAAATATAGGCATTTTATTAAAGCAGAATGAAGAGATGCAGCAGGTAATTTTAATTTTCCTTTCAGGCTGGCCAATTTTAATTTAGTCCTCCTTTGTGGTAACAGCTTTATCCTCTTCCTGATATATATTTCTGACCCATTCACATGGCCAGGCCGTGTGTAGCCTGTAAAAAAGATCAATGAACAACGAAGGGTTAGATTATATTGACTTAATGTTGATTAGTTTACACTGGGTTGTCTGCTGCAAAAGATGTCAGAGCTTTTGTAGTTCATTAGCTCTCATCAATTGAACACTGGCTTAAATTAGTACATGAGACTCTTCCTTTCTGTAATGCAATTTCAACTTGCATTTCATGCTTAGCTTTCCTATCTGTACTTCTATGTGATTGCTGTTACAACATTTTTCTCCATGAGAGAAAGGGAAAAGAAACAGACTAAAAAAAATCAGAACGCTTGTTAGGAGAGTTCCTGCTCATTTCACCTAGGGAAGTTATCCCACTTGTTATGATCAGTATGATCTCTGACACCGGTTATATCAGAAGTGTTATTTGACTGCAACATATCTTGTAATCACCCCAGGAAATGGCAGCTTATAATTAAAAAAAAGTATGTCTTTACTAGATGGTGCAGTTACTGTCAAAAAATCAATTGCATCTTTTGGAATTTATGATCACAGATCTGAACAAATCAGGATTTCATAAAAATGTTTGCTGTTATCAAAACACTGTCAGAAATTTAGTTCTGAAACAGCTCTAATAGATAGCAGAAATAATAGCATTTTATTATCTTTAAGGAGAGAGAAAGAGCACAGATTTAGAATCACGGCATGGCTGGGGTGGGAAGGGACCACTGGAGATCATCTAGTCCAACCTCCTTGCTTAAGCAGGGCCACCTACAGCCAGTTGCCCAGGACCATGTCCAGGCAGCTTTTGAATATCTCTAAAGATGGAGACTCCACAACATCCCTGGGCAACCTGTGCCAGTGCTCAGTCCCCCTCATTGTAAAAAACTTTTTCCTATTGTTAAGGAACAAACAGGACAGAACAAGAACAGATTTTTATACTTAATTCTGTCAAGCAGCAGTATCTTTGCCACATGCTGGCCAATATTGCAGCTGTGCTCTATGACAGTCCCATTCCACCACCAATACTAAAGACTCTAAAATACATTAGAAAAGGATAGAGGTTACTGCCAGAAATAAGAAATGGGTATTGCACAAGACTGATTTTGGCATGATTGATCCAAATAAAAGAGCTGGCAGAGGAACAACTGCTGAAAAGAGGGCCTGTAGGAGGTGAAATATGGCCAAGATTAAAGTTTGCACTTGAAAGTAGAGCTATTCATAAGAGATTTCAAACTTTACATGTATAAGGTCCGATTCATAACTTGAGTGTTATTAATTCTCCATTTTCAGAAAATAATTTTAGACTGCTTGGAACGTCTTTGTCAAAATATTGTTGACATCTTTGGATTTGGGTTTTCATTGAATATTTTGATTTCAACATAACTTAGTTTCACTGTGAAAAAAGACCTAACATTTTATTTCTTCTAAAATGTCAAAATCCTAATTGGCAAGGATAAAAAGAAGACTCCTTATGTTACTAGATCTCTGGTGATTTTGAGAATTATGTCAAAACTAGGATTATTTCCAAATTTCTATTATCTAAAGTAATTATTTGTACTTTAGAAAATCTTCATGTTGCTTTCAAATGAGATGGCATAGAATATTGTAACATTCAGATTTTCAGTTTCCATCAATTGGCTCTACACAACATATACCATCATGTGCTCTGTTCTTGGAAAGTATTTTTTTCTGGTGAAAATTCTAGGAAGAAAGCAATGAAAAAATGAATTGTAATTAGGAACAATTTATTTCTCATGTAGAAAAGGATAGAAAAAATACAGAAAAATCTGGAGTGATCATAACAAGATGTCTGTTAAACCTTCTTTTCCTCTCCAATAATATGATCTAATCAAGACACATGTTCACTTTCAAAGTTATTGGATTAGGAAAATTCTTATCCTATGCACCTGCATCACCTCATTATCATTCTTTTTGTTCTCTTCCCCTCCGTTCTTCTGACGGCTAAACTCATGTGCTCATTCATGGTAAAACTGCATATGTATACAATGTAGGGCAGAAATTCATTCCTACTATTTTTCAGACAGGCCAAAAGACACCAAACCCAGAAATAAAAACATATTGCCATCTAGAAGCCACTTCAATTTTAACTTCTTAACTCAGTGAGATGCATCAAGTAAGATGGTGCAACATGAATTCTGTACATCCTGAGTATGATATATAATAGTTATAGATAAGGCTGATCCTTATTCTGATCCTGTTTGTGTATGAAAAAACAGTGAAGAACTGTAACTTGGACATTTAAACCAAACTTGAAAAGAAAAACAAATTCCTAAACCAGGATATCAGGGATATTAGTCTCAAAAGCTGGCAACAAAATTTGAAATTAGGATTAAACTTTGAAGAAAGTAGGATTTTTATTTTCTTTTAACAGAAAGGGCTACTGCTAATGCTATTTTAATACAAGCTTTACTAGGCAGTAAAGGTGCAATTTTTTGATGATTGATGTTTCTTGTAAACCACCTTGCAAGGTACTGCCTTCAAATGTCCAGTAAGCATCTGACTCATTCAGAATAAAACTGGTGGACAGTCTGATGCTAACTATATCTGTGGCTGCTGTTCACAGTTATATTCTACCTAAAAGAACTGATGTAAGGAAGTACAAACTGTAGAAGTACATCAGTTAATCTCAAGCTAAGCATACACTGTCTTGTATCCTAGAAAAACATAATGATCATGTCAGTAGCTTTATTATGAGTTATAATTTTTTAAGCAAGTATTTAAACCCCCAAGTCTCGGGTTGGTGGGTTTTTTTTAGTTACTTAATTGTGGCACACAGCTATAGGAAATAGAGATATAGATAAATACATTATTATAGATAATGCAATACAACTTTTAAAAAAAATATCAGATGGCATTATCATACTGGTTTCATTTACATACTTGTATTTAACTTCTTAACCAATGAAACATAATAAAATAAAAAAGTTAATTTTGTTAAAGGAGGCTTTTATACAACACAGTCTAAATCTTTCTGTGTCTCTTCGAAAATTAAACTCATAGAACAAAGGACTAAAAAATGTTTGAGAATTGTAAGGCTTTTTTTAGGCTAGTCATGAAAATAGTCAAATATACTAGCACACCTGAACTTGTCTTTTCTTTAAGCCACAGAGATTATTCATGAAGTGAATTTTTGTAGGTGTTTTCAGGATCTGGCCATTAGAAAGGTTTCCATGGAGAAGTAATCAGAACTGTTCTGTATGATGATATTTATTATTCATGGTCCTACTCTAGCAGTAAAATAGCTAATAAAACAATCTTAGAGAAAGAAACACTGCAGCAAGCATTCTGTGGCTCTCTTGTAATGGTTAAGGACTTCAGATTCACTTGTGAAAGACTTGCTCATTGTGTTCATGTTTATGTATTTACAGGAACACATAATAAAGATTATTTTTTATCTCATTTTCATGATCTTTTACAGAGAATAAACAGCATAACATAAATATGAAAAATAAGACTTCTGGAAAAGGAAAGTATAGTCCAACCCCAGTAAAAGTAAGGATAGCAATCATTATCATTGCGAAACTGAACTACCCAGATTGGCTGATAATTGGCATGTCTTCTCAAGATACGAAGCTAAAAATAATCCTGGAAGCTACTGCATACAAGTGCTTGTGCAGTCATTAACTGTAGTAAGCCGAGGAAATAATAACAAAAAAAGTACAAAGTCAGACCCTTGGGGAAAAAAAAAAAAAAAAGAAAGAAAGAAACAACTTTAAACAACTTGTTTTCCCTGGCTCCTTTTTGTGATAAGGGAATAGTTTCGTGAACACTGTCAGCCTTATGCCATATGTTCCAGGAAACTAGGGACCCTTGAAGAAGAAGAGTCTTTTGAATTATTGATCAATGATTAGCAAATGCAATCGAAATTGTAGACTTGATGTTGTGCAGGGATTCATAATTTATGAGTGGACAAAATAGTAGGTAGCAGAGGTAGTGGTAGGTGATTTCAGCCCCCATATTGATTACTTAAAACAACAGGAGGTAAGTGTAGTGTGACAGACAGAACAAAAACTGACAGCTCACTGCCTGTCCATCACTACAGACTGAGCGCTGGGGGAATAAAGCTTACTGTAGAAGCAAATACATTTCTATTGTGTGCCTTTGATCATTATGCTGTTCCACTAGACTAAAGGACATATTTGTTTATAATTTATGTATTCTCTTACTATAAAAGATTGATAGCATCCTATTAGATACCGTAGTATCTAAATATCCAGATAGTTTGTACCTGTAACAGCTTGAGAAGCAATATTGTGAAATATTTGCACATCTATCAGCAAAGCTAAAAACCCAGGAATGGAAAGGAGACAAGGTGTGTCAGACACCAGCCTAAAAGTCAGCTCTGTTTTCCACCCTTTGCTGCCGTCTGCCAGCTCTTCTTGGGCTACTGGAATTCTTCTTTACAGAACAGCCCTTGAGAGCACTAGCTCAGAAACAGACTCCTCCTATCAAGAAAAAAGCAGCTTCCACTTGTAATTTTATTGGTTGATGAAAGAGGAGTAAGCAGGGTGGATAGACATCCAGTCTCGAGGTCACAACTGGATGATCATTTCTGTATCTGAATAAGCAATCTCTATGCATATCAACAGAGGTAGACTTCATCATCCTTGAACCCTTGAAAGCAGTCTGAGACTGCACTGAGTGATTTGATGACTTCAGTGACACTGGAGGGGGTTCTGGGACTTTTTGCTGGCAAGCGATAGCCTGTTCGGTTGGAATTGTGCTGCTACAGAACCAATGCAAAGGCAAATGGCCTGCTGGTGGTCCTTTGATGCATCACAACAGGGAGGTGTGTGTGCACGTGTGTGTCTGAACAAGTATTTTCTCTTTTCTGTCCTCACTATAAGTCAGCATGACCCCAAAAATTATACAACAGTCTTACTGAAGAAAAATTATATTTAAAAAAATAAAAAGAGAAAAACTAAGGACTGACACGAAGATATGGCCTTGTGACTTTGAGGTCAACTATATTCTGAGTTAAATTTGGAGCATGCAGTGCTGTAAGTGTCCTTAACAGCAGAAAAGTGATTTGAAAAACAAGAAGGCAAGCGACAGAACAGCAGAAGTTTCCAGCACTAAGACAGAAGCTGGAGAAAAAAGATGTCTTTGAAGAACAGGGATGTGGACACAAGACGAACATGACTGCCCACCAACAGAAACATATGTAGGAAACAGGACATTGTGAGTTGATTAGTCAAGTCATAGAAAACCGGAGGACAATTCAAAGAAGGTTGAGTGCTGAGTGTTGCCTGGGATCTGTATCTAAACACAGCATTCACCAACTGTTGGTCTTAAGATTTGCAGTAACCTGGCGACATTTAAAATTTATTTTGGCAAATGTGCTCTGTAGAAAGATTTTGAGAAAAATGAGCCCTATTTCTCAGCTGCAGCAAATTAAGACAGGGCACAAGGATTCATGTAAATAGATAATTTGCCTGATGAATTCCCTTCAGATACCATGGAAGTCTGATGCTTTTATTGCAAACAGCACCATATAGTGTAACCTCCTAGTCCGAATAATTGTCAGAGTAATGCCCTTAAAAAATGGACTCTATACAAGAGAAACCACCTAGTTCTGCTGGCAAATACTATTGCCTTTAGTGACAACAATGTTTTCAACCAGAGGAGGAGCTAGATAAGAGGGAAAGAATGAGCAGATTACTCGAGCAGCAAAAGTGACCCTAGAAAGACTTCGGGGAGAAAAGGCATAACTTTCTCTGCGTGCTCATAGAAGAAAGTGCTAGCAGGAAAGATACATTCTGTGAACGTAGCAGCTGTATTTTTTACAGCAGCTAGCAGAACAATATCCTCCTGTGTCACTGCATCTAGTAGGTCTTTGGAAGTTCCACTTCACTTTGACGATGCACAGCTGGTGACACTGCTAATGCCTTTTGGAAGACAGAGCTTTCACGTTTTTGTCTTCATCACACATCTTCCAAGGAAAAGCTAGCATAATTAGAGGAGTCTGGGACTACAGATTTAGATGAGTACAAATTCATATGGAATAAATTTTTAAGAAGAATTCATTTTTTTATAAAATAGAATAAATTTTATAAAAATAACATTTTTAAGATAACTGAGATTTCTTGCTTAAATTCTATGTTATGTTAATCTTACAGCATATGATTCAGGGGTGCAAGTGAACAAGAAAAGTAGCAGATAGTATTAAAATTAATATATCTGAAAATCTGTTGGAGTGGGCATGATTCACTTATAATAAGATTCTAGTACAAATTAGAATTTTACATTTAAAATATTCCTACTTTAAGTGTAAAGCTATATTTTGCATAGAATGGCCTTGTTTTTACTGGAGAAAGGGTCTGCATATGAGTTAAAGATGCATGAAATGTTGCTTTTTCTTTATTTATAAAGAAAAGCAAATAGGAAAGTTTGTCTTTCATAAGTCATGACACGATCTGCTTAACGCCTTCATAGCTTCATGTTTAATTAGTGGTGCATTCATCCCAAACTCATGTTATTTAAATCCTATAGAGCAACACAACATCATACATACCTACCTAGTGTGCACATACACACTAACAGTGATGCTGCACCAGGATTTCTATATCTTCATACAGGTAATTAACTTCCCTATAAGCTATATTGCATGAGTTTGGCAGTGGATTCAAAATAGTTATTATTTGTAGAGTAAATGAGTTTTCACGTTTTTGTTGGTTTTTGTTTTTCCATAGGAAACTGAGGACAAACAAAACAAAGTATTACAAGGATAATCTGAGATGATTTATAACTATTTCTGATAAACACTGAATACTGGATATGTGTGAAATTCCTTCTGCCTCTCCTCTCTTGGCTGATTATTGTCTGCCCACTGGCCTGTAGTGTCAAAGAGTATCACCTGGCCTCTTGCCTTTCATAGGTCTCCACCCTGTTTTACATGTTGGTGGCCATTTGCTCCCTTTATTGAGTCTGCAACAGTGATACTTCAGGCATCTGTCCAATTTCCCCCAAAGTGTGGGAAAAAGTGCCCTAAAGCATGAGAGCAGGTGTTTTACATTGTGCTAGTCACCAAAGAAAGTGCTACAGTCAAGCAGAAGTTTACAGTCATTTTGGTGAGATGTTTTTTTTCATGGGTCTTCTAACAGTAAATGAATAAAGAACAAAAAATTGACAATAAGTAAATGTAATAGTAACATCTTTCCAAAACTAATAGACAGGTAAAGCTCAATTAACATCTTAATATCATAATATTATTAGACTTGAATGGATAATTTACAGGAAATAATTTTTTAAAAAAAATCAGCCTTTTACTTTTTTTCTTTTTTTCCCTCTTCTTTGTGGAGTGTCTATGAGAAGATCAGTTTCCCTGAATGTTTATATGCTATTTAAAAATAGTAATGAAACTTCTAATTTATGGGATGGATACAGATAATTCTTTATGCCTGCTTAACATTCCATGTTCATTCTCTGGAAGTGATGAGGGGCTGTGATTGGTTAAATGGTATTTTTGCATGTCACATGATAGAGTCTCATAGATGAGGCACATGTTACTGTTTCTGCTTCCCGATTTACTGAGTGGAAAGTGCATTTAACAGAAATGCTAGTATGAGTGAGTTTGAGCCTAATGTTTTATGGCTATGAGAACACATAACTGTGACCTTCGCTTCTTGCAAACACTTATATGTGTATGTGTCAACCAGAAACCAAACAGAAGGGAGCACAGGAACTGGAAGACCAAATTCCTTTCTCCAGAAGTTGTGTCAGACTTACTGCTTTGCTCATTTTGCACTGGGGAGAGGGGATTGGGAGAGGAGAAAAAGTCGTAGAGGTGCAGCAAGGAGGGATGAAAGTAAAGAGAGACAAATGTAATTTTTTCTGCCAAAAGGTCATCTCATCCTGGATGCAGGAACAGCATAGACTGTGTGGTACAAAGGAATCTCAGAAGAAATTACTATCCTTGTTTAAAGGCATGGCTATATAATAGTTGTCTGGGGCTGCTTTTCATTGAAATATTTTAGCACAATATGACCTCCCACAGACCCTTTCCATCTCAGCTGTTCCATGATTCCAAGCTGTGAGAAGGATTTTAAGGTTAACTTTGTGCTTCAGCTTCTAGGTGTGGTTTGACAAAAGCAATAGGGCAGAAGCAGTTGTAGGAGATTCTCTTGCACTGGTTTATTCCTGTCTGGAGCACATATAAATGATATTGCAGACATATTTTAAACCACGTGTACATATAAGAATATGTTAATCTGGCAGTATCTGATGAGCTACACTGACATAATTTCTAGACTATAAAAAAAAAATCAAAGTATGGACCACATTTCTATCAATCCAATTGCATAAAGAGGTGAATTGCATTCCTTGTTGGTAATTTCCTTCAGGATCTCTTGAAATGAAAGTATTTTACTTGTCCTTTCCTCTTGTTTTGGTAAAACCACATTATTCCTGAAGTGCATGTAAAAAATGGGCGTGCTAAAGATAATGTGCATGTTCACAAACGTGAGCTTATATAACCTGTATAAACCCATTGTCTCTATAAAGTCCTAGGAGATGTTTTTGAAAAGAGTTCAGCTAATTTAGCCGGGGTAAAAAGAGTTAATCTTGGAAACGTGGCCATTGTGCCTGTGAAAATTCTAATGCTTGGAGTGAATGGTAAACAACCTAAAGGTATACAGATGAAGGAACTGACTAGTTGTCAAGAAATTGTCTCACTCACTAACTAAAAGGGGGAAAATTATTTTCAGATGTACAAATTGCTATAAGATTTCAAGTCTGGAGCAGACCTGACCATCACATCTTATACAGTGAAAAAAGGAGCAATCGCTTTCCTCCACAAGTGAAGAAAAGACCTTCAGTTTCTTTGGCGAGAAGCTAAATACACATATTCAGAAAAGCAGGACCAAGCATCTTGACAGAAGCATCAGCCTCAGGAAGAGAGACTGGCTTGTGATTTGCATAAAGTATTTTTAATGGGTTTGTAAGGGTTTTGATAGCAGGAAGATATCATCCGTATTTTGATGTTATCTAAAATTTCTGTTGAAGAATGTACTTAATGCATCTCAGTATATTAACATGAAATCCTGTGTTTGTACAAATTCACTTTTTTCCCAAGAATGAAGAAAAATTATCTTCAAGTTCTGCTTGATGTGTAGAAACCAATACAGTAACTTTATCAGAACTGATCAGAAAACAATTCTATTGTGGAAGTAGTCACAAAAATTTTACTTCATTTAATATTGTATTTCTTTATTTATAGAAATGTTCTGATATTCTAAAATAAGTTGAGTGAAAGTATTGATTTTGAAATTGTTTATTATTTAGGACAAAAACTGTAATGAACTTGTACACCAATATTTACTGTGTTCACAAGAGAAGGCTGATAGCCGATGCAGAACAAAATAACACCTATGGGAAATAAAAAGTATGGTAAAAGGAAGAAACATTAGTTGGGGATAAGACTCCCCTTATTTGGGGGAAGCTTTCCAGGGTAATTAACATTAGAAAAATTATACTTTTATTGAAGGAAGTTTCCCAGGGACCTTAAAGTGATTTCAACCCTTGTGAGATAGGACACTAGTCCAGGTGATGTGCTTAGATCCCACATGATGTAACCATGCTTTTTTTTTTTTAATTTTCCTGAAAGTAGCAAGACTTTCACACTGCCTTATTTTGACTCTTGAACATCCTTCCTGGCCAATACCCTTTAGATACCAATCTAGAATTGGACCTTTTCTTTGAAAGGCCTGTGCTGGGTTGCTCACTTGTATATTGGAGTGCAGGCAGTTTAGCCCCTAATAACACGAGGCAGAAACAAACGAAGAGCTTGCTAAGACGTATTACATCAATCCTACCATCCCAAACCCTTATAGTTTGAGAATGAGAACTAAATGACCCTGCTGGATCATGGCTTTAAGTAGTCTTTATTTCTTTTTATTAGGAGGGCTGAACCCTCATCTTTCTAATTCTATTCTGCACAGTACAAACTGCAAGCAAGAGTCTAAACCCAAACACTTGAGAAACATCCCATTATTGCAGTGGTTGTTTTGAGAGAGGGGCTTTATATAAAACACCCTCCGTTTCTGGGCAGAATTGAAGAAATAAACATTTTATATTTTTCTTAATCATGACAGTAAGAGTAATTGCAAAATTGAATACAAAGGAGGGATGCAGAGAAAAAAAAAAAGGAGGAATAAATACTGAAAGTAGTTTTTCAAAGACAGTTATCTGTGATTCATAAACTGAGCTTTAAGGAAAAAAAAGGAAAAAAATGAATAAATTATTAGCATACTCCAAAATCTCACATGGCAAACTTTCCTGGATAATATTGTTAACAGCGCTGATCTCTCTTTTCCACTGGGAATGAGAACAGGCATGACCCACCCTAGAGTAATTTTAACTAAAGGGCACCACTTGAGAATTCGCTTAATAATCTCAGTCTCAAGTCCTTCAGCCAGCGCCAGTCACCTTGTAATGAGTATTCGCTTCACAATAATCTCCCTTTTCCCGAAAAATGGTATAAATGGAATTACAACACAATTGCCTCCTTTTATCTGATGAATGTGAAGCAGCAATATTGTGTTAGCGGGCCTTTTTGGAAGATATATTGGACTTTAATAAAATTTGATCAATGCATTTAAGTCAAATTGAATTATATGTAAGTGGATAGGGTTGACATATGTTTCAATATCTGCGAGTGATACATTATTCTCCAGTGAGCATAAAATTTAATGAAATATAAATACCCATTAATCCTCATGTTTCAACCAATCAGTCACCGTTGCTCCTGCCTGCTGTTAGCAGAAGCAGGCCCAGAAAGTCATCTGTTTTATCTAAGCAGGAGCTCCAAACTGGAAAGACATCAGAAAGCTTGGGGAAGTGAGAAGGCACAGAATAGGGAAAAATGTGCCAGCATTTTTGTTGTTCCATGCTCCCTAAAATGAAACAATGTAGTGCTCAATTCTCTCTTTTAATTGAAATCTAAAGAAGAAAGTACTAATCATTACCTTTGAAACTGGAATTCTGTGAGGAAACATATTCAGAGGAGTTTAGGGTTTGGGATTTTGTTTTTTAATAAAAGCCCTCTGCATTCCTTCATTCCATTTTTGATAGGTGACTTGTTATGGCATATTTTGCATCTTTTGCAAAGCTAATGTGGGAGAAAAAGAAATGCAACAGACCAAGAACACCCCCCCTGGAATTATCTCTAGTACCGGCAATCCAATCAAGTTGAACTTTGAAAACTGTACTACAGAAAGCATTAGATAATATGCTGTAGTCTAATTTCTAAACAACAAACGGCTCTGACACTAAAATTCCACATTTTATAGAATATTTCCATTTATAAAGTTATAGTTCAGAATAGTTTATAACTGTAGAATTAAGACTTAAATAGAGCTGTACCAGTGAAGAATTGGAAAAAAAAAAAATCACGTAGGACATTACTGTAAGAAAAGAAATATCTTAAACAGTTTGAAGCCAGGTTAATTTCTCCTTTAGGAAAAACTAAGCCACACAGTTTGTCCAAATGTGCAGTGTATGGGGTTCTCTTATAACGAATAACATTCTCTGTAGTGTGTCATCTTCATTTTTGTTATCAAGCTGATAGTAATTTAGTTTTTACTATTGCATTATATATTTAATCTGAAAAGAACCTGTCTTATATAGAGACATATGGTGTGTTATTGCTTTGTATTACTTTTGTAATCAATGTACCGCTCTTTTAAGCTATCTGCTATTCAGAGATTTCTATCATCCAGAGATCAGCATGCTTAGGCCATTTCCCCTTCCTCCTACTTTGAAAGCCTGCATGCGACTAGAAAAAGTCTGTCATTTGTGCAGCTCTGCGTAGGAATGTTCCTGCCACAGGGAATTGTCAAAATGGCTTTGAGACTATGATGTTCTGCCAGAAAACCACAAAGCATTCAGAAGCTTGAAGAATCAATTTGCCATCTTGCTGTAATGTGTTGCCTGCATATGATCTATGGTAGGGATGCAAAAAGTGAAACAGGGCAACACTAAAAGGAGTCAAAGATTTAGGTAAATAACACCTTGGCATTTCTAGTTTGCTCTCTTATCTGAGGTAAATGTACCACATAATGCAGGAGTAAGAGTGTCTTTCATAGCATGGAGAGGAGGAATATGTTGCAAATACTGCTGATAAGATTTCGTTGTGTCATCGTGATAGTAGATCATTTTGAGAGACAGGTTGGGGGTGTTCAAATTTTTGTACTTCCAGTAGAACATCCTACTACGTCCTAGTACTTGAATGACTGATATTTTCAGTGACCCAATTGTTTCAGTACTTATTTACCATCCATAAACCAAAGTACAAGAAATGTATGACACCAGTTTGCATCAAATTGCACGAGTTAGTACTTAGGAAAACAAGTCAAAAGACTGTTTCTCTACTGCAGAGATCCAAAAGGAGTGATTAACTATACTTCTTGTCAAGTTTGGAGACCTTTCACTTCAGCATTTTGCATCCTACAGGATTCAGATATCAAATGTGAGACTGAGGGTATACTCGTAAGACAGTTTTTTCAGAAGTATATAGACAAAAAACAAAGATTGAGGTTGACATTTTTCAAATGAATATGTTTCAAAATACAGCTAATATAACTATAGAATAGCTATAAGGATAGCTAAGGACAAGTCAGCTGTTTTGGAAATCCCCTGTATCTTCCAGTACAAGATGGTTATAAGCTGAGGCCCACAGCTGGTAAGTTTTTCCAAACCCACTAATGGCTTTGCATGGCCTTGAGCACTGGGTGCTCAGTTCAGCACAGCACAGCTTCAAACACAGCTGTGCCACAAAGCAGCCACCTGGTCATATTTGTCATTGTCCTCCTTTTCCCTTGCCCATGAAGCTGCACCTGACTGTAAGGTGGCTGAGTTGTGACGGTCTTGAACACCTACTTTCTGATAAGCTTGTCTCTTTCAGGCTTCTGCAATTTTAGCTTTTTGACACATGTATCCGTTGTCTCTATCTTTTTCTGAGCACTTTATACCTTACATTTGATTAGGACCTTGATGAGCTGTCCTCAGAGCAAGCTAGGCAATTTGGGGGTACAATTGCAAAGGTTCTATGATTTTGGTAGGCCCTTGATGTGTGCATTTGTGTTGCAGTTTGTGTTGTTAATAAATCAAGGCCTTAGGGGGGAAAAGATATGGAGACTTATTATTATTCCTTTTAAACCTTCACCACCTTGAGGTACAAAATTGCAAAAGATAACCTGGATATAATCGTCACGGAGAGAATACTCCGGATAATACAAAACACATTGCTGGGATGAATGCTGACATTTGATTAATGTTATTCCTTTCATTTCCGTGCCAGAGATCACAAGAACCCTATACAAAGTGTTTGCTGCTGACTGTAGTGTAATTGTTAATATGTACTTTCTGATATGTCAGTGAAACAGTTCAACATATCTATGAAATTCTGTGTTTTAGAGATTTCATTTTAGTTCTCAGTCTGTTTTATATGAAAGTTATGCTGTCATTTGTGCAGTGAGAAATGCGTATGAACAGAAGTTAGTTTAATGGCAATTCTTTCTAGTAAAAAGGCATAAGCACAGGGATTAAAAAGCTGTCTTAAGATGTGGTCTGCTTAACTGCAAAGCATGTTATAGTTAAAACCAGTACCGCTTTAAGCTTTAATTCAGAAGCAGCCAAAGTTCTCTGATGAAGTATTAAAGACTATTATACAATGTTCTTTTTTCAAAAAGTTCTTTTGCATACTGCAAAAAAGGACTTGAAATGCCACTAGACTTCGCTCTAGAAAGGGCAAAAAACTGCACGTGAAAATATTTAGAGACATGTAATTATGAGGATAATTTTAATGAGCAACAAAACTTTCTAGGCACAGCAATGGTCAGCAAAGAGGTCTGAAAAATGAAGTTTTAACATACTGATGAAGTAAAATGCAATAAAGAAAAATTAAATTACCATGGTAGACCAGATCACCTCCCCGAAGACAATAAGTATTTTTCTACTGTTATGAAGCCCCTTTAAATCAGAGCCAGAGAAAGAAAATATACACAAAACAGAATCATTGTATGAATAATGTTGTTAATTACAGAAATTTTATGAAATTGAAATTAAGGGAACTTTTAAGACAAGGAGTGAGGTGGAAGATTGCTCTGTTAAACTTAGATTCCTCTGAGCTGGAAGTGGATTCAGAAAGTGTTTTCATTTGAACTTGTCTTTATCCATGAGCTAACTCTTCTACTATATTCTAGAAGATGCGGAGTCCATCTTTCATTATGTGTTTTTACATTTGCTTGAAATATGTCTCTGTAGACAGCATCCCAATGGTAGAACTCATAATAATGAATGATTACATTACAGTAGATGTGTGGCGTAGCTCACTCCACCAGTGACCACACTAGGTTATCAGGGTAAAAATAGCCAAGCTTTTGTAGGCTTACTGGCCCAGTGTATTCTCTCTTTCTACAGATTCACAGTTGCACACTACAGGTTGTAGTCTAAATTAAGTTACAAGATACTGTGTTCAGTTTTGGGCCCCTCAGTACAAGACAGACATTGAGGTACTGAGAATGACCAAAGAAGGGCAACAAAGCTGGTGAAGGGTCTAGAGCAGAAGTCTTATGAGGAGTGTCTGAGGGAACTGGGGTTGTTTAGCCTGGAGAAAAGGAGGCTGAGGGGAGGCCTTATCACTCTCTACAACTACCTGAAAGGAGGTTGTAGCGACGTGGGGGTTGGTCTCTTCTGCCAAGTAGCAAGTGATAGGACAAGAGGACAAGAGGAAATGGCCTCAAGCTGCTCCAGGGGAAGTTTACATTGGATATTAGGAAAAACTTCTTCACTGAAAGGGTAGTCAGGCACTGGAACAGGCTGCCCAGGGGAGTGGTTGAGTCCCCATCCCTGGAGGTATTTAAAAGATGGGTAGACGTGGTGCTTGAGGACATGGTTTAGTGGTGGACTTGGCAGTGATAGGTTAATGGTTGGACTTGATGATCTCAAAGGTCTTTTCCAACCTAAATGATTCTATGATTCTAAGATAAATAGGCATCACTGGATAAACTGTCAGCTGCAATAGGACACAAATGGAAGGTCAAGCAGAAACACATTACAAGCTCTTAACATGTACGCATTTGTCTGCGCAGTGTGACAGACTTCTAAAAGTGACTTGAGTTTTGGGCAGATGGTTAAAACATGACAAGTTACTGTCATTCCAAACATATAGAAAACATATTTCTCATGATCTCCTCACAGCTATAATCACTATTTTTTTATGAAAGCAAGAGCATCATCACTACTTCCACCAGTGTTGAAATAAACCCAGTTCTGCCAGCTTATGGATCCTTTTACCAACACCTTGCTCTACTTGACGTGCTCAGATCTTGGGGACTGCACCCCACAGGTGAGGTCACTGCCCTGCCTGCACTAGTGTCATCTCAGCTCCTGGCTCATTTACTCCTGGACAAATCCCACTCCTGTTACTCCCTGACAAATTCATCTAGACAATGGCTACCAAATAGATTTTGGTGGTAATCTCTTGCAAAACAGTGGGAAGCTCTCTGTGGGAACAGAATTGTTCTGTCAAAAAAGTTTCCTCATGCTGAGGTGAATTTTGGGGGTGGGGAGGGTTTGTATGTCAAAATCAGAGAGTAACTTCCATCACTGGCCTAAGCCACCCTGAGACCATGGTCCTTTGTGTGGTGGGTGTCACTGTTCTCAGAGGCAACTGGTATGGTAGGCATCCATAGATGCAGGTAAAAGAGATGACCGCATTTACTAAAGGCAGTGTTGATTTGTTTAAAAAAAATATGAATTGTCATGTACAGAGTAAACCTAACCCCAGAATGATGAACTCTCTAGTGTTTAGGGTACTTACCTGCTATGAAAGAAGATGAATTTCACAGCTCTAGACTCATTCAAGGAAAGCAGTGATTGAAGCTTTGGATATGGATGAGATGTTGGCTGTATGATTGGATGGAGATAAGACCTTGGGTTTCTTCTTTGTTTTTTTTTACACAAAAATGCAAAGGTCATGAGCTCAATTTGTTGAACTTAATTATGTTGTAATCCTGAAGACTTCAGTGGAGCATAAAAGCTTTCTTGCCCAACTTTAAGTCCTAAATTACCTTAGCCTTGAAGTGATGGGTGTGGCAACATCTAATTAGTCTTAAAAATCAGTGCCTGTATACTACCTCTATAGATACTAATCATACATTGCAAAATCATAAGCCTGCATTTTCTTCTACAATAGAAATAATTCAGGCTCAACTAATTGAACAGAGACTGAGGGTTTGTTTTTTTCTTATACATGCTGACAGTAAGCATCTCACAACAAACCTTACCCACTAAGAGCAGCAAATAATTTCTTTCCCCAGTAAAATATGAAGAGTGAGGTCACAATTAGGTTTAGGATACAAGAACTGTCTTTTCGATCACCCAGTATTGAGAACTTCTGTACTTATTTTCATTTATTATAAAAAAGACCTAGAATATAGCCATAGGGTATGCAAATACATCTTTCTTCAATCCCCAGTCCTGTTTTCCCATCCTTCCTTAGATCCCCATGCTAGTATCTTTCTGCATTTCTTCTGAAATTGATAAGGGTAGTTATGGCTGGAATAGTCTTTTTAAAAATGAAATAAGGGTTGGTTTAATTTGATATTCAGTATTAATGTTAAAGCAAAAAAAGTCAAAGTAATATGTAAAAAGAAAATGAAATAATAGAATGAAAAGTAAAGTGATTTTTTAAAGTAAATGTTTTAGTGCATTTCTGTCTCTCTCTCTTATACACACATGGTATTTCTTTCTGTATTGTTTACCCTGAAAACAATGTTAGTGATGTAAATCTTTACAGTAGCTGGCTTTCTCCACATATTTTCAACTGCCAGGGCAATAAATTTTAAGCAAAGAAATGTACTGATGAATTGGAAGATAAAGGGACTTTGATTTATACTGTCAAACGGTTTAGTGTTATGGCTTGGCAGTATTACCACATTGATAAATTTAAGAAAAATCTGGCTTTGTAATAAGAATGAGTTGGTTTAATAACACCTAGAATATACATCTATGTTAGTTCATACATTATTATTGAGAATGGACAAATAAAAAGAACTCCCATAGAAATACTATTTTAGGACACCAAACTCATCAATAAATTATAACATACTAATTATTTTTTATATTGCATCACAAGCACATATTAAAAGAACTGGAAATTTGTAGCAGAACTGTAGGAGAGAAACGGTATCAACAAAGGGGAAATGCCTGCTCAGTTCAGATGCAGGGGAATAGACTGCTTAAGAACTACCTCGTTCCATACAGATACTGCAGAGTGGTTAATGTTACCTTCCTCTGTTCTGTATTTCTACCTTTTATTGGGCACTGCCAAATGCTTTATACTGTTAAAATATAAGTTTACTGTAAAAATACAATTGAATTTATTTGATTTTTCATGCGAGTAATTAATTGGACAAATATGATCTTGTGAGAACTTGAGTGACCTTCTATAGCTTATGAATAGGACTTATGAATGTATGATTTCAGGTAGGTGTGTTGTAATTTTAACAGGAGTAACAATTTTGGTTGATAAAAGATGACCACTAAGATGGAATGTATGTGGAATTAGGAACAGTTTTTGAATTAGTACCACATGATATTCTGAAAAAAGTTAGCATGATATAACTCCAATAAAGCAAACATAAAATGGTGTAACATGATGGAATAAAGGATTCAAAAAATTACTTGTCATCAGGGAAGTCAAAGTGGGCTTTTTCAGCTGGGGCTTCTCAGGGAGTACTCCTCACCAATATTTTATTTTAGCATCTGCAATTAAATATTAATTAAAAATGTGGATAAACATTACATATGACATGAACTGGTGGAGTGTAGATCATAGGCAGTCATTCAAAGAGATTCAGCTTACTGGATGATAAATGGACATATTCAGCTTACTGGTCCATTCATACAAAAATGTGTTTTAATGCAGCCAAAAATAGGGTCAGACATCTATGACACTGAAAAAAGAATTTGCTGCCAGAACATGGGTTTTCATCCAGGAGAACAGGTTAAAAAAGATTTAGGGTCCATAACAGAAAAACAGCCCATTGTGAACACCATCAGTGTGTTGCTGTATCAAAAAAGGGTAAACTGATATTTAGATATCCAGGCAGAGTAGCAGTAATACAAAATAATAACTGCTCTGAGTAAGGTACTCATGATATTGATAGTGAATCACCAGAATATATAGATGGAATCCACATTTCTATAGGAGGCTGAAGGATTAGAGACCCTTGAAAATAAAAAAAACCACTGTTAAAGAAAACTTTATAAGATTTAAGATTTCAAACTGTTTATCATGTTAAAAGAAGGGTGACTAGATAGCAGTATAAAATCTGAATTCAGCCTACAAAGCAATGTAAGGCCACAAGCAAGACTTAAAATGAACAATATGAGAATAAAATGTAGTTTTTTTGTTTTAAACCCTTGTTAACTAGCAGTGAATTCTGCATGTCCTAAGCTCCACAACACGTAAAACTTTTAACCTGAAAATATCTCTAAATGCCTTCATGTATTCTCTTAGCAATCACACATTGCCCAGATTTGACACACTCATAGGTAGGTACCAACATTCCATTTCCTTTTCAAATTGAAACTGGATGTTTATTAGAAGGAATTGTTTACTGAAGCCCTGGTTCTTGGAAAATCAAATTATTGGGTAGTTCCTTCCCCTGTAAAATCTGTAATCTCTGCTGCTTTAAAGTATAAGAAAGCAAGTTATGATTAAGTTCTGCTCCTTCCAAACATGTTATTATTCCAAACGATTTACAGCTTAGCCAAAAAGAACAGAAACTGTGGAACTATCGTTGGAATAGTCTTGCCATGAGCAATTCTTCTGCATCTTTGCAATGAATAAAAAAACAATGATGAAGGCAAATGCTAAGATGAAAATCTTGAAAACAGAATGAAGATGTTTCTTGGAAAACTTCCTTCAGTTAAGTACTAATGTTTACTAATAAAATATTAATTAAATTGTCGTGGTTTAACCCCAACTAGCAACTAAGCACCACACAGCTGCTTGCTCACTCCCCCCTAGTAGGATGGGGGAGAGAATCGGAAGAGTAAAAGTGAGAAAACTCGTGGGTCGAGATAAAGACAGTTTAATAGGCAAAGCAAAAGCCGTGCACAAGCAAAGCAAAACAAGGAATTCATTCACTACTTCTCACTGGCAGGCAGGTGTTTAGCCATCTCCAGGAAAGCAGGACTCCATCACACCTAACGGTTACTTGGGAAGACAAACTCTTTCACTCCGAATGTCCCCCCCCTTCCTTCTTCTTCCCCCAGGTTTTTATGCTGAGCATGATGTTACATGGTGTGGAATAACCCTTTGGCCAGTCTGGGTCAGCTGTCCTGGCTGTGCTCCCTCCCAGCTTCTTGTGCACCTTGCAGAGCATGGGAAGCTGAAAAGCCCTTTACCAGTATGAACACGTCTTAGCAACAACTAGAACATCAATGTGTTATCAACATTATTCTCATGCTAGAACCAAAACACAGCACTATACCAGCTACTAAGAAGAAAATTTACTCTATCCTAGCTGAAACCAGGACATAAATATACATCTTAGTAAAATTAGGTACATCCAAGACATACCCTAAAAAAAAGATTCTGCCATTTCAATATTTTGTGTATCTCCCAGATGAAATTCTTTCCCTTGTGGAATGGATATTTTGCAAGTTTGAAGGATCTCACATGGCAGTTTTGACTTTTCTTTGAAACAAATGAAGGTATTTATTATCAGTTTAAATTTCCTTAAAAGGTCTTTTTTGAAGGCCCGGAACAAATTAAAACTGTTCTTTCACAGACCTCACATCAACATCAAAATTCACTTTTTGATTATGATGCCTTGTATCTTGAGATCTATGGCTTAAATATGAGATAATTATTGGATAAAGTAATTCATTATTAGAGAAATGTGCTTCCATTCAATAGGCTCTTATCCTCACAAAATAGGTCCTTGGTATCTTGTTATACACCAAGATATATACCTGGTATACATGGACCTTTGCATATATACCAATAGACCTTGGCAAGATACCTTCAAATTATTGATATGTTGCAAATGATTTTGAGAATTAGAGAGTTACCACGTTTTTCTGAAGACCATTTGTTTATCCCTCAGGCAGGAGATTTTTGCAGGTGGGTTTCATACTGTTGTCCTGACTGTGTCAGCTCATTTCATCTTCTCTCTGGAATCTCCAGAGTAGTTCAATATTCCTCATTTTTCATTTTTCACTTTGTTTTTGTTGGGTAGCCTGGCATGCTTTATGACTAGATTAAATCTTATCTTTGCATTAAGAAGGAAGTAGGAGACTGGCTGAGCAGTTACCTGAGGTGTCATACATCTGTATGTAATCTAGAGTGAGTGAATACTTGGGTTACATTTTCTGCTAAAAAGTTCTGCAAAACAGTCTGCCCTGACATTGCAAAACATGAATGTTCCCCCAGAAGTTCTCAAGAGAAACTTATATATTATAATGTGTAATTTAGCCTTCCATGTGGTGGCTTTTGACTTTTAATTACCCTTTAAACTGTAAGCCCAGTTAGAGCTCATTCTTTCCTGAATTAATCTCTTTATTCATAGACATTCTAGGGAAACTCTTCATTTCAAGATGCCCAGAGATCAGTTGGACACTAAAGTCCACATTCTACCCTCGCACCAGTTTAACAAACTGATTAAGGGGATTTTAATCTCTCCAATAGCCAAGGCTAACATGGCATGTGCTCTGCATCATCTTACAACCATGGCTGTATGGGCCATTAGATAAGAACTGCATGAGCCCTGCTATTACAGAGCCAGTTCTAGAAAGATCAGAGAGAGATAATATTACTTGTTCCACGTGCAATGAATAACTGATGACTTGCATTGAAGTCACAAAGTATTTTGCTTATGAACTGATTCTTATCTGGTCATTTCACTTATAAAATAGTTGGAAGAAATTCCAGTACTCTCATCCTACTTTTAAATTTTTTTTTAAGTATTTAATTAATTTAGATTAGGACTATGAATAATTTCTTATGTTACAGTCTTTTTGAAGGAATTGTTTAGTGACAACTCATACTGATTCTACACAATTTTTTCCACTTGGCCAAACTGCAAAAATAACTCTTGTGTGAAGATGTGTTTTCATACCTCAAAGCTAATCAGATCCTTTGCTATATTTCCTAACATGTTCAAAATTACAGAGAAGACACAAAACGAATCTGAGCACAGATGTAGATTTTACCTATTACATATTGTATAGTTTTCTTCAAATGTATTAATTTAAAATGGCTGACATAATGATTGTCTATTCTTAATTGCTGTCAGTACCCTCCTGCACATTAACTTGTGCTGTCAGCACAAACATTTGAAACATATCATCCTAGTGTTTCGCACCTGACCTGTTCCTTGAATACTAAAAGAATTCCCTGTATATAATAGCATTAGCTCAGTTGAGGTGTTCTTTACCTCAGTGATAAAAATGAATATCCCTTTTGAGTTTGGATTAATACTGAAACACAGGAAATCTCACTAGGTGTTTTTCAGTAGGAAAAAAAAAAGGGGAGAAATTTTGTTGAGACAAAGCAAGGTGCTTTTGCTTGCTGATGTAATATTAGCTTGCTGAGTTTTACAGAAAGCTTCAGTTATATGAAAAGAAACTTTATTTCATTAGAGGATATTAGGACCAAGGCTTGCAGTACTATGTTCCCATCTTCATGTAAGTGAGCATTTCAGTATTTAACGTTAAGGATCCATTAGCACAGGGGATTCTAGGCTTTGCAACTCCCAATACGCTAACTCTTGTAGAGTCATGCCTACTAGTAAGTCTGATGAGTACTGAGGTATCCCATGCAAAACAGAAGAGCATCAAAGGATGGAGAATGTTTAAACATCCTCTACTACCCACATATTTAAATGCTGACTCTTGGAATATAATGCCTTGAAGTGAGTAAAGGGGAGTGTGTGTAAATTTAGATTCATGTGCCCTCAGAAAAGTAATAATTGGATTTTTGCTCTTCTGGTTTTTTCAATGAGTTCATTAGGCTGTGAATGAAATGCAGAGAACTCCTACTTCATCTCTCTTTAATAGCAAACTTGACCTTGACCCAAGGAAGGTGTACTGAGAATGCAGACTGGATTTGTCTTGCTGGGTACAATACAAGCAATAAATTCAGGTTCGTGAAGCCAAGACTCAGGTCTTGTAATGACCTTGGGGCATTCATAGTAACAGACACCTGAGAATGTTGGTGGAAATAATTCTGGAGATGATGGCATCTCCACAAATTTTTGAAGATTTGAATTTTGGATTTGGGCAACAATGTAGGATCAATGCAGGACCTGCACATCCATCCCACTGAAACTGTTTTTCTTAAGTTGTATATCACTGGTCATTTACTTTGTGTGTCTTGACAGAAGGAAAGCCAAGTCTTCACCCAAACCAAAATGCTCCCATTTGACATTTGTATATGCCAAAAGACTTTATTAAACTATATAAACTAAACTGTTTAGATAAACACACTTCTGTCCTTGAATCAAACACTGACAACTTTTTTGCACTTTACTGGCTCTGAAGCAACAATTAGCTAGCAGATTCTGTGCCCACATGTGACTGCAAAGTACAATCATCTTAAAAGCTAACTAACTGAATGATTTGCATTTAGCTTTGAAGAAGATCATAAGCCACAGTCAAAAATTTAATTATAGCAAATTTAATGTTGTACTTTCAAGAGTTTTGTTTGAATTTTTTTTTCTAATATGCATTTTTCCATGGAATTTCAACAGATACATTATATGTCAATAATGTTATCTTTAAGCTTATATATCCTTTCTTTATATACATGATTTATATAGGACTTCATTCTTCCTCACTTAATGAAGTAGAGTAATAACTTTACAAATAGTCCCATTGTAACAGACCATTGTGCATTACAGCCCTTTTTAAATTGAGTAATGACTACACTTAGTATGTAATTAACAAAATATTATATTATCTTATATTTTAACATTTATCTTTTAATATCATCATTAATTAATTGTTTTAATGGGACACTTAAATTAATATTTTTATCTTCCTCATGTTTCTTTTGGCAGGGATTAGGCTGATAATTTTTATTTGGTGTGTGTTTACAAACTTCAGGCTAAATTTTGCAATCCTTTGTTCATGACCGTGAGCACTTACTCAAGTAGGCTCATCAGTGGTAATTTTCCTGCGACCAAGTGCCTTGATCACCCACTTATCCATTCTTGCTTCAAGCAAATTGGTGCTATGGGCTAACGCCCACAATTTTCTCCTCATTTAAATTCCTCCTTAAAAGCTACCGCTTTTGTAATGACTACAAATCACTCTAGTCTTGCCCTGGTTACTCAAGTGGCAAGTAGATTTCTGCCTTTCTGCTAAACTCTATTTGTTTGGTTGCTTCATTCTCCAACTTACCCAGCTTAGTATGCAGGGAAAGCCCAGAGATGCTATACATCTTGGACAGGGCATGCTCAGGGTGTTCCCTTGTTTGAAGAAAGGATATACATTGGCTTGCATACTTTTAATTTGACTGAACTAAAGTGAACTTCTGAGGATACAAAAAGGGATACACTACTTAATGGGTGCAGGTCTAAAACTAAGCTATAATATGCTGAAAGTCTCTCAGTGAAAGGAATGTTGGCATTTTCTTATATCAGTAGAACAGTGCTGTTAATCTTTTTTGTTGAAAGAGTTGAGCTTTTCTGAAAAGGTATCTGAAGTCAGGTACCTACCATAGAAAATGCAAACCAAACAGCTAAAGTTTGATGTCTTAAAAGCAACTGAAGAGCACTTTACAATGGAAAATGGTAGGCCACTCTAAACAGTAGGATTCACTACCAGAAAAACAACAGCCAGAAAAAAACAGGATTTTCATAACCATTTCAAGGTAGAAATACAATGTGAAACAAGTTGTATGTCAGCTAACCTTGGATTCTACTGCAAAAAATGTGCACAAGCTTATTTTTCACAAGTGCCTGCAGAAACTTTGATCAAACATTTAAGTGCATTCAGCTTTCATGGTATCAGGAGAAAGGAAGCAAAATAAAATCCAAGGAAGCTGGCTGATTTAAGCATCTGATTACTGCTGTGATGGCATAAATACAAGGTACATAATGGCATTTCAGAAATTTGCAAGTTCTCTATATTCAATGGGAAGCTAAGAGGAAACTGAGAAAATATGAAACACAAACCAAAGGTTTGTTATCTGATTCAGAATACAATATTATAACCATATCTCCCCTGTTAAAGCTGTCTGGAGAGTTTTGTGCAGTGGATCCATGGCTCTCTGGATATAAAAAAGGTCTATCAAAGGATCTGACAATATGAAGGTATTTTGTTGAACTTATTTTGTTTGAGAATACTTGGCTTGAAAATACAGAGTAAATTCTATAAGTGTTTACTTTTATCTTAAAAACATTTCTAAGATGTGAGGTTACATAAGCTAATGGGTAATTTTCCTCTTTTATGAATGGAAATTGGCTTTATCGTTATGACCTATATTGCTAGTTATTTTGAATTTGAGTGATGGAAGTAAAATGACCAATTTCTCTGTCATCTTTATTAGCAACATTATAGATTAATTAGGTCCACTGTGACCTGATTAATCCACAAAACCTATAACATAAAAGGCTTGTTCATTTTTCTTGAGACAGGCAGTATGATATTTACAATTCTGCTAAAATGTTGCATAAACTTTGCTTTCAAGTTTCTGATTAAATCTTAAATTAGTGGCAATTTTTGAAGGAAAGAAATACATTTACCTGTGCCATTGAAGATTCAGTTTGATTAATTACGACCAAACTAAAATGTGCTGTAAGAAAATTTTTTCTCCCTTTGGTGCAGCAGCACAGGATTTCAACTATATGTTTCATTCCATCAGTCAAGAGAAGCTGTTATTACAACAAGCTACATTTCAGAGACAAACTGGCAAATAGCATTAAACATATACAGTGTCGGATAAGTCATGGTGGAAAAGCAGATTAACTCAAGTATCTTGCATTAATAATGATGTTTTGGTTGTAGCTGAGATGAAATTTTGTCTATAGTCACAAGAATAGACATTTTCCCTTTTAAATGTTATAATTAGTTGTAAAATCAGAGCATGTAGCCTTCATCAGGGCTTATCTTGTTCCATATCTGTTCTAGGGTAATAATAACAGGTGAAGTATTTTGTAATCAATATGCCAGTGTTAATAACATATCGTTTTATAGGTGTTCCCAGAACTCAGAATAAGCTCTGCAAAGTGGAATGATAGCTATTCCACTCAGTAAACAAAATAATGCAAGATTACCCTGTTTTTAAAACCTACTTGTGTGGCTTTAGTTTGCTTATTCAGCAATGTCTTTATTAATACATGTAGTGGTCACTGTGTATCTATTTATATAATCAGCTTTAAGACTTCTGTAAAATGTCTCTAAACTTAAAATCTGGTGACACCTTCATTCAGGTCTTCTCCTTACAGAGCAACTTCTTGACAAACAGTGAACCACAGTTAAAAACACTGAAACATGCACTCTTCCCTTCCTGGTTCCTCTCACATGCAGCCATTTGTTTGTTAGGTTTAATAGTTAAATTTGTTAATTTTGGTATAACAAATTGGCTCAGAAGGTTAAAGGTATTAACATGATTGCTTTATACTAAAGAGTTAAATGAGTTACGAGGGCTTCAAAGTTCTACAACTAACCTAGCTCATTTTCATTGCAAATATCGACTCTTAAGTTTCTTGGGCCTTTCACTAAACATACAGAAGGGAAAAAAAGTAAATTAGTTAAAATGCTAACAAAATAAAATTACCGAGTCCTACATTTTCTTATCAATCTTTATTCCTGTTCCTATAAACTGCAGAGAGTGTTTATAAAGACATTTTTTTCTTCTAATAGATTTTTAGATTGTATTAAAAAATGGTACCTTTTGGAGGAGAGGAGCAAGAGCTGAAGAAGAAATTATTAGCTGAAATGGCTTAGAACGTCTTATTTCCGTTTCTTTTAAAACACAACAAGAAAATTCACAGAAAAGGTGAGTGAAAATGATAGCAAAGATTTTAAATTCTGACTCTGGTATTTTCTCACACCTTTGTGCCTGGAGAAAGGAAGAGAACAGGATCTTAGCAGCCACTCCAAAATCTGGTGAACTCTTTGAGGCATCTCTTTTTGCTTTTTTTCTCACTGAAAAAAAACCCAAACCAAAACCCTACACTAAAATGCTTTTCTTAAGACAAACAAACAGAAGAGCAACCTTCTGGAAAAGAAGTCAAAGACAAGAAATAAATCAAAAAAGACAAAAAGTTCACAACTGAAGGAAGGACAGGAACATCAGTTTTGTTTAGTAAAGGAACATCATTTTTGTTTAGTAAAGGTTTGACATCTGGTTAGATCAGATGATGATGTTTTCTAAGTCCCTCTCTCTTTCCCTGTTCTGCTCAGTACATTTTCAGGATTCAAGCCTCTGGTTCTTGTAAACTCCCTCCACCCCTTCTGTCAGCTCCAAGAGCCTGAAGGTACACCTTCTCTTCCTTCATTTTCAACAATATGTTCTGCAGTGCTGGGACTTGTTTTGGCTTCTCATTTTATAGCCCATCCTCCCTACTTTGCCATATTCAAACAAGGCTGTAGACCCCTTGCTTTGGAAAGGCTGAATGTTTTTGCCAATTTTTCTGAACCCTTGTATATAAGGAGATGACCTGCACTTTTGTTCCCTAGGATATCTTGAGAACATAATTGTCTGCTAACAAGGTAGGTTTCCATATGGATCATCTTCTGCTGGCTGTCCTGTCACTCTGTCCTCCATGCCTTGATATGTCTTTTGCTCCTGTAAGCCCCACTATCATGCTGTAGTATTTGACTACCTCAGTGTTTCTCATGCATGGGCTAGGACTCTGGTCCTTACTGCCAGGTCTCTTCTTCTGCCTAGGCTCTCAGCCTATGCAGATTTGGCTCCACTGCAGAGCTTGCATAGTCATCTACCCTTGTATCACTGAAGCAGCTAACTAAGCTTTCTAGTGTGGATAGTTGTGTAAGAACTGGGTCTGCACGCAATGCCTTGAAAACTTTACTATGGCTTCTTATTAAAACTACGGGCTTTTATTACTACCACAAACACATATGGAAGTAAGGAGTGGAAGTTTTCGCCAGGACAAATCTGTTTTTCCCTGTGGACTAACAATGTTCATTTCTTTCAGTCTTTGCAGGATCCAGTTCTAAGTAGTCTGTCAGGATAAAAGAAAAAATTTCCACCAGATTTATCACTGGCAAAGATTTAAAAAGAAAAAAAGAAGGGAAAAAAAAAAAAGAATTCTAATCTTACCCCTAATATTGCTTCTCACTACAGAAACTCCTTTTTCTTATTTTTTAAGTGGAAGGCGTAACAAAGTTACAGGAATGGTGGGACATAAAAATTGACAGTACTTTTAAATTTCTGTTTCAGTTCTATACTACAAGGCAAAGAAGTTAATTGCAAACAATTTCCTTTCTTTTCCTAATAACATTTGCATGTTCAGACAACTGGCATCTGTAGAGGACAACATACATGAAAAGTCTAATGAAGCCTACAGACACATCCTACAGACACATCTTTATCCTTGTCTTCTGCTCCCCACCATAACATTAGCTTCTCCTTCACTATGTTCTCTGTTGTATCCCGAATGGGGAGCACTATGTACTGGTGGTAGTCCAGAGCTATCAGTCTCAGCACTACTGCAAATATTATGCCCATCTTTATGAAAATCCAGATTGATGATTGAAGAGCCAATGACAGTCTCCATTTTAAAAGAAAGCTTTTGCTTAGTCTGTACAGTTATACAAATTATTTTCCAATCCAGATAATTGCCACTGATTAAAAAAATACACACAAATGATGAGGAAATAACCCATTTATCCTTAATATTTTTGTGTAGCTGCCTCAAACAAAAAAGCAAACTGCAGTGTGACAACAAGATACCTATATTTACATCAAGCATGTAACAGTTTGAAACCTATTTAAACTCCTTTTGTTAACCGTTTGTAGTAAAATGCTTGGGTCATTTTATTTATTTATTTATTAATGAAATAAAGTAGCCAAGAAAATTAATTTGGAGGAGCCAGATCCCAGAACTATTTTATATACAAATCCTGGATTAAGTTCTATTTGTGTACTCTGCAAAACATCATTCAGAAAGATTTGTAATGTGCATAAAACACATCGTATGAGCTTTTCAAAATCATTCAGATGATGTTGTGGGATTTCAAGCACCCAAAAAATAATGACGATCATAGGCTGAGGTTCAATAATTAGACATATTTCTTTTACTGCTTTAGAAAAGATGTTGTTACTTATGTCACTGCAACTTGACATAAAATTCATAAATTAATGGGTGATACTTTTTGCTGCCTTGTTCAGGTTCTCACAGTGCTGGGCTTTTGAAAATTCACCTGATTTTTTTTTTCAATAACACAAACTTGGCTAGTACCATGTCTCAAATCAGAGCAAAACTGATGCATTATTTATAAAAAATTACTGGGAATGTTTTAAAAGAAGCAGATGTATAACATACTTTTTTAATCTTGCAAAATGCAAGATTCCCTCCCTTTTGGCCTCTGCCAAAGCTTCTCCCTGCTATATTATGAGCAATGCCCCACGCTAGCTAACGCCAAAGTCAGGCATAGTCTTCACTGTGTTTTATCTTTACAAAAAGCTCAGTTTCACTTCTGAAATAGCCTTGCCCACATGCAGCTCATCAATATATCATCAGTCAAGGACATAACCTTACTTTCATGTCATTTTAAAAATAATAGCAAACCTAGGTTTTCCTCTTTTAATTACAGATGCCAGAAGGCATTGCTCATGTAAATTCAGCCTTCAGAAGACCATGAGCACTTGAGTGGTTTGGCCTGTGGCCCTAGTGCTAAGTGGGTGGATTACCAGGGTGAGGGAAAGTCTTACTTGGGCTTTAGCCTCCAGCACTGCATGAGTCAAGCAGCTCAAGCTGAAAATGCCCCTAATTGTGCTTTTCAATAGAAAGGGGGATAGCTACATTTAGGAGCCTGACCAAGGGGCTCCCTAAAGCTGTTGTGGCTTTAGAGGGTGGTGGGAAATCCCTGGCACCTTAGGTGTCTGCTGTATGAGGTATTAGTGACCTTGGGAGTCCTGCGAGCACCTTGGTACTCAGTAGTACCTGCTCTGGTGGGCTCCTGCCAGGCATCCTGCCTCCCTGAGAGCTGCTCTCCTGAGCCAGGTAGGGGTGTGGGAGTGGCAAAGGAGGAGGATGATCATGCACAAGAGACTGAGATTATGTTATGTGGAAGCTCTTGTAAGTGGATAGTCTTGTTTTGGGTTTGTTTGTTGATTGACTATCTAATGTGTTTGTTGAAAAAAATAAGGCATATTTTGTCACATATGAATGGAACTTACTGGAAAATGAAAGTCCTGTCTTCTAAAACTCTCAATGTTTTCTCATTCTTCTGCATTAGAAGGAAAATAAAACTTCCAAAAGGCTACAGTTCTCTGTGAAAATAACTCAGCTGTACTCCCCATAGAGGCCTGGGAGGAGCTGCTAAGGGTGTGATAGTGCCACTGCCGCCTGCTCCTTTGGCTATGTGACAGAACCTTTCCTGCAGGAGAGGGATCCAGGGGGTACAGAGTGACCTCTTGCAAGCCTGGGTAGGGATTCTTCCCTACTGACATGGTTGCTTACTGGTTAGGTCTATGCATGCTGTTTGGCAGATTTTGTCCCTTTTGGCAGGCAGTCTGCTGACTGCATAGGATGCCATGTGTAGGAACCCAGCAATCTGCAATAGCACTGTGGGATGGTCTTGGGTTTCTCTCAGCCCTACCTCCTTGAGGCTTCAGCCTTTTATTTTTGGCTTTGGATCTGCACCTGAATACCTGGCTTGATCAAAGCTTACACAATAAGTTTAATGATAAAATTAGAAATAGATTGATGTGCTCTGAGTTCAAGTGCATAGTGGTATGCTGACGTTCTCTGTCTCCTAACACTTGATAGTCTGCAAAATAGCAACAGACCTGATGCACTCTGTGTGCATATTATAAGGTAAAGAAGGAAGCTTAGTATATGAGGAAAATCCCATTGGGCATACTGAAGAAGTTTTCATTTTCTTGAGATGAAAAAGTTGTCCAAACAGTAAATGAAACCTCAGCTAACACTAGTTTTGGCTAAATATTCACAAACACATTAAAATTATTACAACAGCAAAACCAATAATGCCTAACTATTTTTTGTGTTATTTTACTGATTCCTTCAGTGATTACATTTCAAAATTAACTAAAGAATGACAAATAACAGCAGCATGATCACTTTTTGTCTTGTGTTTGTGTGTGGGTACATGGAAAATTAGGTTAAAAATCACCTAGATGAGAACTGAGTTCAGACTTTCTAACCTTCAGCATTGCAGAATTACTAGACCTTGACTGCTACCACAAATCTGAAATTACCACCTTGCAGGTATGCACGTTTGGTTAACACTTTAAATTAAGTGCCTCAAATAGGGATTTAATTTAGTTTTAAGAGGAGAGCTATTGTATGCTAATTAAACACCAAATCATTTCTAAAAAGGTATTTACTGAGGTTTAACAACTATGTAATAGAAATAGAACATCTATGTAGTTGCTCACCTTACATAAACAGGCTTTTAATAATCAATGGAAATTTAATTAACATAAAAGAGATCCTATGGAAGGTCAGTAATTATATATATAAATCATCATTTAAGGCCCTCTATTTAAAGTGCTACTAGCAGTTTAATATTTTGTTATATATATTCAGATTGTACAATATTACCATTTTTTCTCTCTCCTCCTTTCCTTCCCAGTTACATAACTTCTCATTCCCTCACATCTGCACAGCTTTCATTTTTCCTCTTATGTCTTGACAGATTGGTGAACAATATTCTTCTAAAACTACTCTGTTTCCTTTTTGATGACTTTGTTACTCTTTTATTTATACACCTTTAAATGACTATTTAACTTGAATCTAATGTTTTTTTTTTTCTGTTTACAAAGCAGGTTAGATAATGGCTGCATTATTATGCGTAACTCCAAAGCTCAAGTTCTAATTCCATGCATCCATCAGGATTTCAAAAACTGAACAATAAGACCACTGTCTGTGCATATATTTAACAACGTATCACATGTTGGCAATTAGAATCCATCAGTACATTGCAGATCAAGGTACTAGAAACATCAACTGTGGTCCGCAAGAAAGGAAATTTTCATTTTCTGTTTCAAGATTAAATATATATATGGAATCAAACACTGAAAAGTATAAAAATCTGGATTTTCATTTTGTTTTAAAACAGGAAGCAAAAATGAGGAAGTCAAGAGCAGAAGTCTGTTCCTTTGCGTTAGAAATGTATGCGACAGTGCTTGAGCATTTCTGAATTATTAGGTGGAATTTAACGTGAATGTGAGGTAGAATTAAGATTTTTAGTGAAATAAAATAACCATCACCACACTTTTGAAGAGCTTTCTTTCTTTATATCCTTAATAAACTACAGGAATTATTAATTCACTGCGCTGGGTTGGAATATGGAGGTTTTGTTCTGTAGGGAATTCCTGACATGTGGAACTTCGGTTTCATTCTGAAGTTAATGAAAATTCTGCAAATTTGAAATGTTGTTTTTGTTTTTGTTTTTTTTTTTATGCTACTCCTACAAATCGGAGGTGTTAGGGCTGTCCTAATAGGTCGGTCACTCTTAACTTCAAAGAGGTGAACAGGGACTGAAATGTTAAAGAAGCCTGACTGTCAGTTAGAGACCCCTCTTCAAAATGTACCTGAGAGTTGACTTGGGGATTGGGGAAAGGAAAAGCATGTCATAGCTCTGTGCTGTGCTCTGTTGTTACTATCACTTGTAGGGCATCCCTTGTCCTACTGCCAAACCTGCCATATCCCTTCATGTATCTGAATATCTTTTCAGACTGTATTTGTTGTTCCTCATTTCTGCCATCCCCTTTGCTTCCTCCTGCCTCATCCCCAGCACAACATAGGCTGCACTTCCTTCATATCACACGTGGTCTGTGCCTGCATCCTGTAGGGCGATGAAGAATGCCCATCTACCCTGTGGCTATCACCCTTTGGTCCAGGAGCTCCTGGGGAGGCCAACGTGGGCAATGTAGCGATTCCTGTATGCTGAGAGAGTATTGGCTCTGGTCCCACTCACCTGCTGTCATGCAGAGAGCCGCTCCAAAGGCGTTAGCATCCCCTTGACTCAGGGTCAGTATAAGCAGTATCGTTTGAGTTGTCCTTTCTAGTGTCAAGTATCTAACTGTAGCATGGAGTGAGGTTTCTCTTTTTCTGATCCTTGCAGAGAGGAGTGATCATTTCCAGTAAGGTACGTAAACAGCTCTTTCTCAGAAAGAAGACGACGTTCCTATTGTGCTATATTTTTGTGAAAGGAGTTGTAGGAGACCCAGACTCAGAATCCATTTTTCTCATGGGGGACTTGAGCCCCCATAAGCAGTATGCTAAGTTTATCTCTCATCACAAACAAAAATAAGGAAATAGAGAGGCTACCAGTCCTTCCCATCACCATCATTCTATGTTGATTGAAGCGTTTGTGCTGTATTTTAACAGCTTTGAAGAGGAAAACAAAAATATATTTCGTACGCTTTTCAGTAATGCATCCAACACTGGGGGCTACCTTCATGACTTGCACAGAGAATAGTTTTCATCATCATAGAAGACTATAGGAAAGAACAATGTTCTGCTCTGTACAGCTGGCTTTTAAGTGCTGTGTGATATTTAAATAAAAAATAATTGTTGAAATGTGAGCGTCAAAAGAGTGAGTAGGAAGACTAATTAATTGTTGCTAGTAGACAGCCTTTTATGTTGCATGCTGGATGGAAGTTTGTGTTGAACAAGTGAACAACTTTAGTGAAATGCAATGTCTTTGTAAACTTTTCATCCAGTTCAAGAATGGAGCCCTTATAATGGCAGAGCGTTTTCAAGGAGTTCATAGTCTATATTAAAATACTGAATGATTTCTCAGTGAGGTTGCTCTTTACTGATAAATCTGCAAACAAGAATTAAAGAAAAAAATGAACATTAAAAATTTAGTTAGAAAAGTAAACCAAAATATAATTTCAATTGGAATAGTGAGAATTTAAATGTGAGTTCTTTTTTTGACAATGTAGCAGCTACTTTGATGTAGATTAAGATTTCATGAAGCATTTCTCTGTAGAAATGAAGTCATGCAACCTCCTGAGCAATTTAACAAAAAAATCAATACAGAACAAACAGGCAGTATATAATTTAGTGAGGGCCCACACAACATACACAAACCCAAAAAAAGGAAATGAGCCAGCATTTAACTGTATATAACTGCCAATCCTCCAGCTGAGAAGAACTCAGCCAATGACTGTGCCCCAATAGTCTGGTCAGCCCTAAAATGCTGAAATCAGTTTCCTTTAGAACTTTCTGTGAAAGGACAAAAATTACTGCCTCTGTGTTAGCATTAAGGCCGGAAGACAGAATTAAACTAGAGTGAAAAAAATAATTTTGGAAAACATAACTCCTTTCTCTCTGGTAGCATTGATTTCTAGAACTGCCTCTGAATTATACGATTTTTAAAGCTCTAAAACATCTTCTCCACTTCTGGTTTGTGTCTGGAGGTGGAATTCAAAGAGTCAAATCCCACAAGAAAGACTCTATTTGAAGCACTTCCAAACCAATCTGGAAGAAAACATAACTTCAGAGGGTTCAGGATAGCTTTTCATAAACATCAAACATTTTTGTTCTGTTTACTGACAACGTACTGCAAGTGATTTGAGGTTAAGTCTTCAACAGTAGTATCTTAGGGAAATACCAGCATTAGACTGTGTGCAATATCTTGGGCGCCATGCATGAGGAAACAAGAATAAGCCCACAGAGGTATATTTCCATCTCATGCAATCTGTAACCTCAGTCTGTGGTCAATTAAAACAAATATGTATCTGTTGAATTAATTATTTGTAAGATTCATCTTATGTACGTATTTCTGGTTTATATTAAAATCGTTTGGTCCTAAGCTTAGTTGGGGGGTTAATATAAAATGCTAAAAATCAAATAATTACAAAAGTAAACACAGAAAATATATCTAGACTTAGGAAAAACACCCATTTGATTGTTCATCAGAATTTTGCAAATGGAGTGTGCATGACATTTTTTTTCCTAAAGACATGAAAGTTGAATACTGCTAGATTTACAAAGTATGTCTACATTATCCGTATATGAACATCTTAGCAACTTTTAAAACAAAATCATTCTAGAACCAACCTGTACACGTATAGTTTTGTACAAGAATTTCTTGCAATTTAAGCAGCTGTTAAGTCCTTTAAAACCTTTGTTTTAAGTTGTATAAGACCTTTTTTTCTGCTACTACCCTGTCTTGCTGTTATTTGTCTTCTAAACACAACACTGAATTTAAGGCTTTGTTGTTCTCTGTGCTGCCAATTTCCTGTTCCTCCTCTTCTCTGCATCACGTGGAACACATGTCTCTGGGTTAATCCTTAAACTCTTGACTTCATACTTATTTAAAATGAAGGGACATGAGTCTGCTCATACTTCTAATCCACCTTAGGATTGTGCAGACCTGAGGGCACATGAATTGCCCTTAAAACAAAGTTTGATTATCATTTATAGACTTTTTTTTTTCAGAGCCCTGAAAATTTAACATAGTTATTTCAAGTCTGCTGGAGTATGTAATCTCTTTCCTCCTTTCCCTTTTTTTGGATCATTGAATGTAAGTTTGTTGATAAATTTAGGTTCTGTCTTATTCATATGGATGGATAGATGTTTGTGTGTATATATATGTAAAATCAGGCAAAAGATCAGGTTTTAAACTGATGTAAATTGTTGTAACTCCCTTTCACTACAGATTCACCAAACAACGCAGGGTCGCAGCATCTAAACATATGATGTCCCACTCTTTTCAGTACCTGTTTCTATGGCTGTAGTACAAAGTCCTACTTAAAGTACAACTGAAAAAAATCATGAAAGCAAGAGATAATTACTGAAACAATTGTAGAAGGGCCATATCTTTGCTCCACTAAAATCAATAAAACATTTTTCATTATCATGCTTAAGCCTAAACTTTTAAAACTTCTGCATGAAGAAAAATTGTGTCAAACGTGGAAAAGACAAGTTGTTATGTTTAAGTACTTCAATATAACGTAAGTAGATATAGGAAATAGGACATTTTAATCCATTCCTCTTTTTAATCTATTGGACATAATTTTATAATCAAATCCTCAAATGCTTTCAGCATATCATCTCCTGAAGTGCATTTGTTTCTTCCCTTTGAAAGTTTTTGGAACATTATTACAAACCCAGAGTTTTGTGGTAATGAGTAGAAGTATTGCCGTCTCCTTTTTTTTTTTTTTTACTTTCTCAATGAATGTGCCACTCAGGTCAATAAAAATGAGGTAAGATGTGCCCTTACTGACTTACCAAGAAACAACTTCTCAATCTTAAGTGCCCACAGTTGCTCTCTAGAACCCTTATTTAAGCACCTGAATTATTGCTCTTTCAAAAGGATGAGGCACCTGTGTCCCTGAGACCTCAGCAACATTTGGCTTCTGCCAAGCCCTCTCTTTGGTTTTACCACTGGCAAGAGAATCTCTCTGTTGTGTCCGTCTTCACCATGTGCGCATGATAATTAGAAAAGGACCTTAAATACAATTTTTGGCCACACATTCAAATGTATCACTATACTTCTGTCAAAAGCCAAATTAAATGATAATGTCCATAACTTTCAGGTTCATATATCCAAGCTTCCAACTTTGCATTGAGGTAACTTAAGAAAAATAACATGACAGAAGTGTTATTTCAAAAACAGTGGGAGCTTCCGTTCTACATATACTTTGAAATCAAGCCAGTATTACATAGGTGCCTAAATGTGGATTTAGAACTCTACCTTTAGGCATCTGAAATCTGTGGCCACATCTCTTTTAAAATATCCGTTAACATCAGGAGGAGTAATTCATGCTTATTTGAGGTCTGAATTTAAATTTCTCAACTTTGGGTTTCCCCTTTTCTTCCCCATCTCCCACAACTGTGTTTAATATTTCAATCCACCTACCTCAGCCCATTTTTAAATAGCACATGAATTAACAAATAATAGGCAAATTAATGTTAATATCCACTTTTATCTAAATTCTGTTTCTGGGACTAAATATTGTTTCCTCTGACTTTTAAGGATTGAGGCTAGGTATAAATAATTACAAAAAAGATGGATGCTATATATTTTTTTCTTTTTTAGGAAGTAGCTGGAAAGGGGTATTCACTTCATCTTTTGTTCAACTTTTGTAACTGGAACTTTCCCTTGGTTGGTGGGGTATTCAGGTTCAAATCAATCTTATATTTTCCAATGAGTTAAACACTTATTTCCTCTCTTCTGGACAGCAGCCGAGAGGGGTGAGAGTGGGAAGAAAGACCAAAGTGTGGGTTAGTTTTTGTATGTGTATGTATATGAAGGCTGTAGTCCACTTCCAACATATTTAAGGCTTTCCACAGTAAAAAAAGGAATACATGGATTTTTTTTTTTCTCCTGAATGTGTGTGAAAGAAAAAGAATAAATCCAGTGGCATTAGACTCTGCATTTTAATGTTTAGAGCATTCACTGTGGGTTGGGAGGCTTCAATTCCAGTCATTGCTCCTGGTATGTTTTTTGTGTACTCTTTTTGTACACCCTTTTCAGTATAAAATGTGCCAGAACACAGTGAAGTACATGTTGAAAGAGAAAAAGATGAGCTTGGCTGCTTAGCTGAGAGAAAAGATTCTAGGATTTGGCTCACAAATGAGTTAAGGCATCTCCCTGAAGCCTTGAGTGAGATGAAGTGCTATCATTAAAATATTCTTGCTAGTAAGAGATTTTATTCCAGAATTTTAGTTAATGAAACTCGCTTTAAGAATCTGAAGTTCCCAAATTACTTTGTAATCAAAATCCCCATTTACCTTGTGAAAAAGACTCCCTTTTGTATGTGAATCTTGAGGCAGTCCACCTAAATGAACAATATTTCCTTCAAGAATGTCCAGAAAGTATCAGTTTATAGAATAGCACAGTAATTGCTACTTTTCTTTTGATGGCCCACATTTCTCCAAAATGTCTGTGATCTCAACATGATTAAGAATCACTGACATTTTTTTCAGCACTCCCCCTCCCTCAAAAACTATTCTACAGAGTTATTTCATCATATTCTAGGATCAACAATAAAATAGTGATCTGACAGCTAATTTTGCTGATAAAGTTATTATATCTTTAATTATTATGACATGTTCAAACAAGATGTCATTAAAATGAACATTTAAATACACTCTTCCTTTCACATGAGTACTGCCAAATAAAATTGTGTTGAATTGCATGGTTTCAGTCTTGGCAAAATTATACAAATGTAATCCAATGTATAGCTTTTTACATCATGTGTTAATTTTTTAAAATGACAGTTAAATAATTAAATTGGAATGTTAACAGCAGAGGTTCTTTCTTCTGAGAAAATTACATTGCCATTAATCTCGCTTCTTGCTGATGTTTTACCTACAGTGCTATCAGAGTCCTAAAATCCAAAGCTGAGTATGGAGTTTTAATTTGAACTTTGCAAATCTTAGAGCAATAAAAATTCAGGATGGTACTCCAAACTTCATCATAATTATGTCACATAACATTGAGATTTTAATAATGCAATTTATTTAACGGCTCAGTGAATTCTGTACCAGTGTGGAATAGAGTCATATATGCTGAAGAATACTCAGTACAAACTTTTGCATAGTTCTGTCTGATCTTAAGATATTTGCAACTCTGAGGACCTAGAAAGCTTTGTTTTGTTTTTAATTTTAGTTCACTGTAAAGGAAAATATTCTCCATCTGCCCAAATTTACACAATGATGATAAATTTTACCTAAGTGATGAATTAGTAAGGAGATGAAAACATAAGACAATCCTTTTAATTTTAATTTTTGTTCACAAAAAGAACTTGGCCTAGCTAAAACATATGACATATTCTGAGAAACAAGTTGTATAGCAGTAAAAATGCTCTGTATAAATATTTACTTGTACAAGATGCTTTTCACTGTGACTGTGTTTTATAGGCCATGCAGGAATTAGTTCAACCAGCAGTGAAATGTCATCACCTCTAGAGTAAAATGTGGCAGTTGTTTAACAATGTACATAAATGATACAAAACAGTATACAGCAAATTAAAAGTATTTAAATACTTTATTCGGTTGCAACTGTAGAGAATATTTAAGTTGGCATAATGTATTTACTCAGTTTGGACTTTGTCCAGGATGCTGCAGTTAACAATTTTAGCTCGTATGAAATGTGTCAGGGGATATCTAATTAGCCCACTTGGTCAGCATCTTAGATTTATGTATCATGCACAGATAATACCTCCAGCAGCATCCTAGTATGGCATTGATTCAGTACGGAGCCAGAATGAAGAATACCACCTACTGAGTGACCAACACCACTTCCTACAACAGCTGGGTTTTCCTTGGAGGTCTTCCATCCCAATTACACAGCAGGCCCAATCTTGCTTAGTTTATGAGATCTGACAAGATCAAAGCCCAAGGTGGTATAGCTACAGACTTACACTGTCTTGTGTATTTGGCTTGCTAGCAAATTTATGTCAAATATATGTATCAAATGATTTCTAGTCAGATGCATTGTTGTTGTGTGTGTGTGGATGTATGAAAGAAAGAGAAGAAAGAAGAATTATTCCAAAACTAAAGAAAAAAATTGCAACAGTCATAAAACTTCCCTTTGTCTTCACCCTACAAGACTGTTCAGCACTATTCTCTCCTCTGTCAGCAGTGAGGAAATTGGAAGAGAGACCATCTCTCTTAAATGTTAGTAGAATTATTTTAATACACATGTGAAGTTCCTTTTGACCAGTATGCTTTTCCACTCATTTTAAAATAACTGTTTAAAGAATCAAGACAGTCAGAAATACAAACCAGCTCGGCAACCTTAATGTATATCCTTTTATACATTTGTTTCCTGCTGGAATTAATACAGATTGTATTAGTCTTCTAATACACTGCCAAAAGAACAGAAGGAAACATTATTCATTTTCCCTTATAATATCCATCCGAAGGTTGTGCTGTAAGCAAAGCCCACCCATGCTCTTCCAGGGTGTTTTAGTTTAAAAGGACCAATGTGGTTGAGGACATTGTAACAAGTGCACTCACGATCTACTGCATTCACAGATGGTGAACATGCCCAAGCCCCACTGGTACGCCAACCAGCACTCCACACTAGTGCATTGTATTAGTCACTAGTAAGACAGTGTGAAGCCTAGTGTAAGAGCACCCCGAAATCTTACATCTTCTGGGAGTTGTAATCGGGAACAGAATAAGGGTTGTGCAATACCCGAATTTTACATGTCACCTTACCTATAGGAGAGGTATGCCCTAATGTCAGCCAGCTGCTCGAAATCACCCCTCTCAAAAGGCAAGCTCTGAGGTAAGAGGAAAGGAAGAGTTTATTTACTACAGTCCAAGTCCTAAAGACATGGTTACCAGATTCCTCTCAGTTTTAAGCCCTTGGCTCCACGTCCTCTCTTGGCCTCCAAGGAATCCAGCGATCCATTATTTATCAAAACATTATTTGTGGTGCTAGAGAATTATTTACCACCCCCTGACACCATCCCAATGTTTTTGCTAATAGCCTTGGTGGAGCAATCTTCTGTCCAGGTAAATAGAAGGAACTAAAAATCCCACCATAATTAAGTAATCATGTACCAATTATTAACCCATTTACTTTGATAAAATATTGCCCTGTGCCCAGGGAGGTAAACCTTGGCCTTCAGTGTGCAGCTACAGCATGTCGAACTCTTCTAACAAGAACGTATTGACGCAGGTACTCTGCAAATATATCTGTGAGAGCAACACATGCAACTCATAGAGTCTGGACACAATGGTAACCTATCATTTCAGGAGGACAGTAGATTTTTGTTAAACAGCCTTTCATGAGGTTGTGATGGTTACCAAAACAGACTGAAGCCAACTGCTGGATATAGGAACAATGATGATTTTAGAGGACTATTGGGTAAAGAGATTTTATTTCCATGACTGGTGTTTTCCTAATGATAATGAAATGAATATAAATCATGATTAGAACCTCACACCCCAGCCACAGTCAACGCATATGGAGCCTATATTTACAGCACTGATTTTTTTATTTTCCAATCTCCTCTTCCATGTACTTGAATCTTCTGTAAGAGTCAAAGTCAGAATTATTTCCATCTGACATCTCCCAGGCTGTCCTCATCAAAGAAAGCAATCAGCTAACAAAATGACTTGGTAATACACTTATCATTTCATGTTGGCTGCTTTCCTTATATATCAATATATGTTTTCACTTTCCCCTGTAGGATTTGCAGATGACAGTTTCAGTACCCTGATTTATATAATTTTTATCTTGGTAATTACCTGCCTACTCCCAAAGTCTGCTTATACTTCTAAATTGTTTACAAGTGACTATAATGAACTAGTGATGAAGTTTCTCTGTTCATTGTTTATTCCTTGTGGCAATGAAGACTGACTGAGAAACACTGCTTTGGTATTTCTTTTCAACCTTGGACAGCATACTAATAGGTAGGTGGATTGACAGGTAGACTGATATTGGCAGGGGTAGGGGAAGGGAAAGATTGCTTGACAGAGCCTGTCTTTATGGCATATGCACAGTGATCTCCAAAGTAAAGTATGTGTAAGTACCAATTCCTTTAGTTTAAGTCTCATTATCTTCTGACCTGTGCATCAGTACTTATAGCTGACAAAATATATATACAGTGCAGAATTTCAGTTTTCATTCCTAATGGGGAAAGTATCAGTCCACTTCCAAATCACCTGCTACTCTTATTAGCACCCGTCCTTGTGTTTCAGGGGCTTTTAAAAATGTGTATCAGCTATTATAACAGTTGGTTTGGTTTTAGATCCAAAACTCAGCTATGTTTAGAATGATAGCTTTACTTTTATTGTATACTAATAAGTCACTGTCACTTTTTGTTGCCACTGTGTGGCAGATATGCATTTGTTCATGTTATGGGATCTGTGGATAATATGTTTCAGATTAGCATTATATACCTAGTTTAAAAAGCTGCTCTTCAAAAGGTAATTTTTTTAGTTTTTAAGATGTTTATTCAGAAAACTCAAATATCACAATATTACTAAGCACTGGAAAATTATTCTTCAGCTCAGATTTCTGCTTCTCTCTCATTCTGTCTGCATATTCACTTTAAAAAGACATCTCTTTTTTCTGCTTCAGAAAGCTGAGATGTGAGAATAAGGGGTGATTGAGAATCTGAATGCTCAACAGCGTAGGCCATAAAGTATCTTTGTTGGCACTTGTGAACTGAACTGGGACAGCACAGCTGGATCTGAACATTAATTCCTCAATAATTGATGATTAATCTATTAAAGTTTAATGGAGAGTTGATAAGTAATGGTCTGGCTGCCATGTCACTTGATTGTAAATATAGCAAGTTGCCTGGAAATAAATTTTTTCTTTTGTCCATCAGAACTAAACATAGAGGAAGGAGAAAGAAGAAAAGAGAAAGCTTGATGAAGGGAGAAAATATGTCTGTGAGAAAAGTTTGGGTTAAGGAACCTCTCTGCATCATGGCAAGTACAAAGCACTGGTGGCAGTCTTAGGGAATTGCTCACACAGGTAGACTTCTCATGTGAACATGCCACATGTGCACCTGCTTCATTGCAATTCTGTGCGACACAAATCAGTCCTAGCGCATAGCAGCACTCCACAGGCTTCTGGAGAATATCAGGCTGAGCATGATAAGCCCTTTTTATGAGTATATTTTCAAGGCAGTAGATGGGATTTTAGACAGAAAAAAAAAAAAAAAACACAACCCCAAACCACTAACAAAAACAAACTACTTGCAATGAAGTTTGGTTCTGTATTTCTTTGAGAAGCTGTTGGAGGTGGAGGATTGCACATGTCATTGTGAAGTGGCAGTGTCTCAGCGAGCTATCCAAGAGCTGCACTTGATGATCAAAGCACAGTTTTAAGGAAATCTAGGGAACACATAGCATGGGCACCACTTTTTGCACGAATACCTAATCCTGTCTTCGTAGTTATCACAGTGGTGTTACATGTGCACTATGCTATGTTGTGGCCTTGAGTCTCTTTCCAGCCTGCAGAACTAGGCTTGCACATGGCTGAAATTCACCAGTGTGGACAAGATCAGTATCTTCCATCACTTTTGATTTTGTCTCCTACCAATCACATAACATTAGGAAATGGGAACTAGTGTACCTGTTTCCATGGCAAAGCACTGACAAATATATTTGTTGCATTTGAGTATTTGTCTCTTTGGTTGTTATAAGATGATTTACAATGTATTGATCTTTCTATCACAGTTTGAGTGGATAAGAGAATTTAAAATCAAGTTGTTTCATCCTGCTCACCTGATGTTTCTCTGTATTATGCTGCCAAGTAGGGCAGGATGCCTGGTATCCAAAACAGTTGGGGTAACCTACACTATGCTTAAGAGCTCACCACCTCTTAGAGTGTGTAACTAACTGAATGATTCATATTTGAGGTGGTGCATTATTTGAATATTTCTGTTTAGAACAGATAATTTCTAGTTGCATACTTTTTAACTACGAATCAAGTGTTTGTCATCCATCTTCTTCACTCTTCACTTTCATTCATCACTGTGAGGGAAAATGCCTTCTAGTCAAAGCACAGTACTGGTTTGAAGCTATATTCTGGATCCTGATGGAAAGCTGCTTGAACTCAAATAAGTTGTTTAACTTAACTGTGCTTCATTTTCCTCTTTTGTAAAATAATGGCAACCCTGATCCATTGCAAAGTTTAATTCGTTAATGCCTGCAAAAAAACTTAAGCTATAAAGATCATGGAGAGTTAAAACAGCATTCCCAACAGTGATAGAATGACCTAGAGTTGTTGGGCGGGTAGACGTGTTCACCTCATTACTTCCCAATATATTTAAAAACACACAGTGGTAAGTTTTAGACCAAGCAAATGAATAAGAAAACAATTGCATTCTCCTTCATTTCAAAATTAAGAATGGTTCAGCTGAGTTCTCAGACACTTGGATATAACAGTCAATAGAGACCACATAATCTTTGGCTTACTGAAGGAATTTTATAATCTGTATGACAATTATACGTAGAATTAATGTGTGATACTGCCACAAATATTTAAAATGAACACTTCAGCATGAAAAATATTATCAATGGTGCTTTATTTCAGTTTTTCTAAATGCTGGAAGGACAATGGAGAAGGCTGAATGACAAGCAAAACCAGCTGAAATATGACAGATTAGGTTATGATGAAAGCATGAGCCTAAGTAAACATCATAAGAACAGAAAAAAGAAATGTGATTTAAAAGATTATATTTTAATAAAAACAAATATTTTTAAAGATACTTATAATTCAAAAAGGAAGAAAGGATTATTAATGTATATTTATATCCAAATACATAGGAGAAGAATTTTTAAAGTAAATTTATTTTAAAGTCTAGACGACATGATTGCAATTTCTATATGGAAAGAGACTTGTGCTCATCTCAGTGTTGCTGCTGTAACTGATAGAAATCATGTGCCAAGGTCTGTTTTATGGATGCCTGGAGAGGTAAAGAATTTCTTTTTCTATTAATCATATACCTCGGAGAATCTTAAGGTAGAAAGAACAAAAGATGTCTGACTGTTGTACTTGTAAAAGTATAAGAACAATAAATGGAGTTACTAATACATGTTTAGGCAATGATTCAAAGAAATACTACTTCACTTAAACAAAAACAGAGCTCTAGAATAAAACCTCACCCTGGTAATGTAGAAAAATGTATGTACATTTACCCCGGCTTTAGATATATCAAAGCATTTACCTTGTAAAAAAACCCCACAAAAACAGCTCTGTGGTAGTAACTGTAAGCTGGTGAAAGCATTCCAGGCTCTCTTTAATAATGCACAGTTGGATGTAGCCATACCATTAATTAAATGCTGGACGTTTTGTGAGCCCTTCCTCCAGCACACGTTTAGGAAGCATAACACTTATAGTACCAGGCATATAGTTACTTGTTTTGATCAGCCTTTGTCACTCAGGCAGTGCCAGCAATGCTTCAAGCATCCTCTTTGGGCTAACCAGTAACATTCAGTCTCAGGGGGACCAATGGTCTATCCAGGAGACTGAATCCTAGCCATACTTAGGCTTACTTGGGAATTTCATGCAGTCGTATAAAATCTGTATTCAGGCCTTCCCTTCAAGTGTCTTTATTTCTCATATTGGCTCAAGTAGTCATAAAGGCTTTATTCATGAATTGGAGAGCTGGAGGAGTTTGTCTTCAGCTTGCAGAAATATTACATCAAGATGGTGGTTATGTGAGTGGAACAATGACATGAACAAAACTGACAGACTTATATAACACAGAGAGGAGGCAAAGGACTGATTCATGGAAGGAAAGCTCATTATTTCATTAATACACTTGGGTTTGGGGATATTTTTTTTACCTCAAATCTATTAAAGGAACACCAAAACCGATAGATTACATTGGATAGGCAGACGTTGGTATGATACAAGGCATCAAACATGTCTTATTTCCACCTGAGCAATAATCATCTATTCTTTTAATGATTGTATTTTATGTTACTTAGTTTGTATGCAATGGTTCCCATCTTCCACTTATCAACAAAGCAATAGCTACATGTTACATAACATTAATCATATTTAAAAAGTATATGAATTCTTCATAATTAGAAATGGCTCTGAAGGAACTTGTTCCAGAAGGACAAGGTACCCCTGTAACAAACCAGCTACATAGCAGCTTGACAAAGTCTGCAATAAAAATTGGTCAAAGGCCATCCAGACTCAGATGCCACTGCTGGAAAAGTAAAATCTTTAAACTGGCATCTGGGTTCTTCATCTGCCAAGCTTGTCCCCTGAGTGGTTAAATTGTCTGGCTCTTGTGCATGAACTGACAGGAAAAACAAACCAGAGGGGCCTATGTTTGACATCACCAGTAACACAGTATTGTCAGATGCATCTTCAGTGGAGTATGAAGACTTCTCAACTCTCACTGATCACCTGTGAGACTGAAAAAATTTTTGGACTCAACATATGTCTGATTTTTGACCTCCCATAGTCTAAAATTGTTCTTGTAATGAAACTGTTGAGCCTTTATACGGATTTCACTAACTTTTTTTTTTAAGAGTTGCTGTTGTTGTATTTTGTGTGCCAAAGGCAATGGAAAAGTATATTGTTCTTTATAAAACTCTGCGCTTCTGCAGAACTGTAATTTGAATGCCTGAAATCTCCACATTCGAATTTCAGCAGGGTCATCAAACTTTCAGTCTTCTCAAGTACTGAAGGTAGATAAAATTTCTGAGACCTACTGTCACAGAAGGTTTAGATGAGACAAGAAAAAATAGGTCTAATTTCTTTGTAATGGGATTGAATTTCTTGTAGCATCATATATGAGTAGTGACATGCTCCCATAACTTTGGCTGAAAGTTCCCCATGCCATGGTACAGCCATAGAGTTGGACTTCCCTGTGGGAAACATCTGTATTAGAAGCAGTTTTGCAAAAGCAGGACATTAATTTTTCATACAGGTAGTTTTAATAACTTTTGTCATACAAGTTAAAACTTTGAGACAGAAAAATATGCCTTTCAATTCCTAATGTCACAGAAGGTAGGAGAAAGCTTTCTTCTAACATGGTTAAAGCAGTAGTGTAAAAAGTTACAGTCTGCAGGGCTTACAGCTGGCCAGGGTTTGTTTATGCCTTCTTTATCATCGGAAGACTTTTTCAGAACCTCACTTCTCTGACTGCAAAGCACCATCTGACAATTTCAGCCCACACTTTTTTCCTGAAAAGTTCTTCCCTTTGGTAATTTTTTTTCCTGTCAGTCTTTCCCTGCCTAAATTTCTACTACTTGGTATTAGTCCTCTGAACTATGTCCTTGTCTGTTCAGCCCTTCCTTTGCTAGGACAATGGCCCCAGCTCTCTTGGTTTCCTTCATGAACAGATAACAGCATTTCAGATGAGTTCTCCACAGTGTCATGTACAAAGATGTTAATGTCCACCTGTTCCAGAATACACCTACTTTTTTTCCTTTTTTTCCCCCTACAGTACTGTGGTAGATCAGAGTCATGTTGTGATGCGTAAACAAGCACTGGTCGCCTTCTTCCTCACTTACTTAGAACTTGATAGTTCCTTTGTCTGTAGCACAATATTCTTATTAGGCCTTAAGGGTGAGGTTCATGCCCTAGGAGCATTTGAATTTCATCCTTTTTCCATTAGCCTTCAATCTTCTGCGTTTTCCAGGCAGGGTAACAAATCAGTGCAAGTGCTAGACTAACAGACAGATCATCCTCTATGTAGACAATGTTTTATCAATTTGTATCATCAGCTGTTTCAGCAACAAACCAATACTTTTACCAAAATCGTTTACAGGATATCCGAGCAGCACAACCAAAAGGCTAGCCTTTGCTTTGTCACCATTCAATCCAATAATTTCCCTGTCATCAAAATCTACTGCTGTCTGCCTTGCAGCTCTTACCCTATTTTACCATCTCTCAACTTCTCTAGATCCTTAGTAATTTCTGATATAACAGTAAATTACATATTTAACTAAATTCTTATTTAAATCCTATTATGAAGACCTGGGGTAAAGGGAAGTGGTTTAAAGTTATTTTCTTGACTGACTGCAAAGGCATGAGACAAATTCTTTTTCTTTCCAAGAGGAAAATGAGTACAGTAACAAAGATATGTTATTTAATTTGCTTGTCACATTTTACACTCTTTTCTGACTAGACGCTTAAGGTCTGTATTCTGGTGTCTGCATCAAGCACTGGTTTATTGCATTCATCTTTGCTGCAATTATTTTGTGAGGCTGCATGCAATAAGGGTCCTCTTCAGCATCCTGTGTTTTTCAATAGAGGGAGGGAGTACAAGTGTCTGTTATGTGTCAAGAGCCCTTCAGAAGATTTAAGATGGAAGTAACTTAAGAGTGGGAGTTACATGCTTTCCCTCATTTTAAGGAAAAATAGTGACATTTAGATATTTGAAAAGAAGTAAATGAGGTACGTAAATTAAATTTAAGTAAATTTCAGTAAACTGCATTCAATCAAAATTCTTCTTTTCCCCTTGGAAAAAAAAAGCTGGTTAAAGCAAGCAGTATAATTGTTTGCATTCGGAAAGAAATTTTCAGTGCCACTTACGACAGGTTTTGCAGTACAGGCTTTTGTAGGAAGTACAGCGCTGACTGGAATATGCTCTCAATTTTTTTCAGTTCAAATTTTCTTTTTAAAGTTTTAACAAAAATAGCAGATAGGGAAAGAAAAAACATGTATAAAATATATCTGAGAATTATCATGGATGTGATTTCAGTACTTCAGCACATTATATTAATTTCATGCTGGATATTCAATACCATTCGCGTAACCACTCTGTAGTGAACTGTGCAAGTTCTCCTAACACAATACATTGAACCGGCCTTAAAATGTGGTTCTTTAAAGTGGGCTGTTAGGAAGGAGGAGTGATACAGATGGAGTTATGTTATGGCAGGATGTGTTTCAGCATGTTTTCATGGATATGTAAACTCTTATCGTTAGCTGTGAACTCTCCGAGGCAAGGACCTATGCTCAACACTTTATGAAGGCCCAGGTACATTTATGGAACTATATAAATGCATCAGGATAAAATAGGGTTGGTTGGGGTTTTTTTTCTTCATGTTTCATCTTGGATTGATTAGCTTAAATTATTTTCTTGCTAAAGCATTTGAATTACTTTTCTCACTTATCAGAAAAAAAGGGTAAATTAACAGATTGAAATTGCAGAGGGGTTTGCCTGTGGCATTGCAGAGACAACTGTTTTTCCCTTTAAGATTTATTTCTCCTCCTGCTTACCTTATTTAAGAGTTCCAGTATTAGCATTTATATACTATTAAAATCAAGGGCTCTACTAATCTACCCTGTGAAATACCTAATTTGTTTAGCTTCAGTGCACAGAAGCACAGGAGAGTTAACACAGGGCTCTCATATAAGTCTTACATCTTGTGACAACACAAAGCACCTCTTGGATGTTAATACACTGTGGGGCTTTAAACCTCATGCATTTTGCAAATATGACCTGAAAACAAAATTCTGCTTCTTATAGGTTTAAACACTCCATTTCTTTGAAATTTGTAAGTTAAAAATGGCTAGAATTTTATTTCAAATGTTAATGAAAAACACTTGCCCAAAAGTTCTTGGAAATCACTTTTTTTCCCTGTAAAATGTTTAAACTACCTTCTAAAGTTAATGTTCACGTTTTATTTTATTTTGTTAAAAAAGTTAAGATGCCAGAATTTTCGTACTTTACACAGACAAAGCTTCCTCCCAATTTCAGGTTAAATATTTCTATTCTGAAGTCTTGTTTTTTATCAAGTTATTTTTGTCATAAATTGTAAAACTAGGGCCATAAGGAATAGATAAAGAGTCTAAATGAGCAAATTAATAGCTGCCTCAGATACCTTATTTTGAGTATCTTGTAAAAAAAAATAAGGGTTAAAAATATTAAAGGCTCTTTTAATCCAAACTATTAAAAAATAAAAAGGTAAAAAAAAATAATGAGGTTTAATTTTCAGATGGTTTAGTATGTGATTTAGGTAAAGACCAAAAAGCATTTATTTAATGCATTAGCTTATTTCATATAAGTAATGATGAGGCCATGAAATATTTCTCTGGGCTTATTCCAGGAAATTATTCAGCTGTATATAAAAAATGTGCAGCAGTTTCACCACCCATTTTCCCTATGGTTTCTATCTCCAAAGAAGGCAGAAAAATTTATTGTCTTAGATCTGAAAGTTGCCAAGCAGATCTTCCTTTGGGAATCATCTTCATTACTGTCATTCTTAGAAGCTCAAGTCATGGGCCAATACTCTGGTGCTAGTCACCATACAAACTGTGCTGTGTTTTTTCTATAATGCCAGCCGAGACCAAATTAATGAAAATAAACAACCGTAGCTTTATCTGCTGTAGACTAAAAGCTATAGTACTAACATCATTAGTCTTCTGCAGGAATTACTGCATGAAATAAGTAAAATGATACAGTGAATTGAGTAGTGTGGAAGTTCTAGTTTCTCAACAATAGAGCAAAGTGATGATTTCTACTTCTTAACCTTGGCATACGCTGCCTTGAATTTTATTGTTTCTATTAATGTTGCTCTTTCAGCTTTTTTTGAACGACTGTGACTTTCAGGGTAGTTTGATAGATGAATGCAGGCTAATTTTCTGTGACTGTCCTGGCAGCTTTAGGGAGGAACCACTTAAGTATCTGAAGCCACTATCCTGCCCTGCTCCCTGGTGGAGGGAGTAGAGAAGGTGTCCCCAGGAAGTCAGCTTTAGCTAGTCCATGCATAGTGGTTTATGGCTCATACATTTTGTGATGAAGCAGAAGATGACATCTGATGTCATCTTTAAAATACAGTTTAAGTTTATTTGAAAGAAAGTTGTACAGCACAATTTAAGAAACGCTCTGTGTTCTCCCTGAGTTTATAATGATGAAAAGAAATCAGAACAAAAGCATAAAAAGATTGAATTATAGCAGGTAATTCAAACAAAATGCTTACTATGCTAATTCGGTCTGCCACTCCTACTCAGTCTGAATGACAGTTTATTTAATAAGCAGCCTTATTGAAGTGAGTTGGTTAGCCATTCAGTAAGTGCTATTCTGTAGGAGGAAGAGTTGCAGAATCCAGCAGGTGATGAGTACAATGTAATATTTAATCCCTACAGCTTGCTAACAACTGAGCCTTTGGCTACATCCAAAGATGCTCAAATATATTTTGGAAGGAATATGTATTTTCTACTAATTTAATGGTCTTTTCCTCCTTCCTGCTAAAACAGTTGACTTACATAGTCTACAAAAGTTATTTACTCAGACTTTTGCACATAATGATTACATAGTTTCCTTTCTGCTTTTTCCATTTGGCAGATATGAGAAGCTACGAATCCAAAGGTAGATTTAACACACTCTTTGAAAGATTTGTAAGTATGAAATACTTGAAGTTGTCATCCCTCAACAGACATATAGGTAAGTACACAAGCAGTACTTTCAGGTATAGATACACATTTAGAAGCAAAGACCCTGCCCAATGGGTTCCTGCAGATAAATTCTTCAGGGCACAAAGATGTCTAATAGGTTCTTGTAGATAGATAAAAGCAAACACATTTATTGTGAACTAAGTGCTTACTCTCTTATCTAATGTTATCTCCGAGATGCTTGTGCTGTTTTACTTGTTTGTCTTCTCACCACCGATGTATTTGTTTAGTGTAAAAGCACACCTCCCATGATGATAATTGAGAAAATAAAGAAATTATGATGAATTTCATGCACAGACTCCATCATGTCTCCTGGTAACTATGTCAGAATCAACAATGTCATGTTCCGTAACAGCGGACAGAAAACATCTTTCCAAGTCATTAGTAAGCTAAATGCCATTGTGTTTCCTCTAAGACATAGCTGTACCAGCATGCCAAAGAAAAGGGAAGTTTTGATGGCTAAGGAATATTTTGAAAGTTTGCACAGAAAAATAGATTTTATTTCCAAATGAACCTCAAGAGCATTTAATGCAGGGGACAAGAGTTTTGAAAAATAGAAGCTCCTATTAGGTAAATTTATGACAAAACTGTGAAAAGTTATAACAATACTATGTACCCTTCAATACATTCTGCTCAGTGAATATGTAAGTGCCTTTAAATCATTTATGCCTACATGCAGGAAACTGATAAATTTTGAACAAATTTAATTGAAATCACCCCTGGAGTGCGTCTGAAGGAAGGATTAAATTTAATGGTCTTACAGAGTGTTGTACTGTAGCACTACACTTCTAGCTCTGAAGTCTATATTTTTTCCCAATAAAAGATTCTAAACCTCAATCAGCACATGAATGTGAATTTAATCACATCTCAGAAATGAAAATCACTTTACTTTGCCCTGTAATGAGACTTAAGGAAGATATTCAGGCAGACAAATCACAAAGTTTACTTTCATTTTAACGGTGTGATACAAAGATACAGGATTTTTGCCTGTATGATTTTAAGTGGGTTACTGTTTCGTATCTCAAGTAATATGCCACGGCATTAGTTAAAAAATGTGAATGAGACGAACAACATAGGCCTTTTTTGGCATTTCATTGAACTTGCATTACTGTCAGTGGAATGTCATGATTGTATTTGGGTGCAAATAGGTTTTAAAAAATGTTATTGATCCTTATCATTGTAGTCTTCAAGATCTAAAGATGCATGGTCTCATTCTATATTCCCCATTGTGTAGTCTTTTATTTCTGGCAGCAGGTTTTGATGGCTTGTAGCAGAATACTGTAATAGAGTATTGTGCCTCACTTCTATTGGAACATAGCAGAATCCAACACTGTATGAACACTTTAGTGTTAGAGGGAAATATGTTCTTTTATTTCATTATTATTTTTTCTAACTCTGTTGTGTTTCTGAAGTGGTTCCTGTGTGATGGTCCTTTAAAGTAAATTTTTCACAGCTAATAACTAACTGTATTCCTGTCTCTGGTGTCCAATACGAAACCCTGCAATCTTGTTCACAAAGGCACTATGGAAGCATAGGGGAAGCTGATGTCTCTGGGAAGCGTGCTTTGACCATTTAGCTAGTCTATACTCTGAGCTCTGTATTTTACGCAACAACTAACTACTTTATTAAATTAGTTTGCAGTTGTTGGGAGCCCCCAAAAGTGCAATTTTTGCTCTCTAATCTAACTATACCTTAACTTCTCTTGTGTGAAATCAAAATAGCAAATCCAGTTCTTTTACAAAAGTATTGTGAAGATAAATTAATTAATCTATGCCAAATTAAGATAAATTAATTTATGTGGTGAGGAATGCCATGGAAAATGCTCATGAGGAAAGTAATAATTCTATATTCAAGAAGGGCTTGAGTTAAAGCTGTGTGAAGAATTGATTTTTCACTTCATTGGCTGACCTGAAAAATTGTGGAAAAAATCAATTTTGGACCAACCTGAAATGATTTTCTCTCATTTTTCTCATGGGAACATAAAGATGGGAAGTAATCTATATGTTTTGGCTCAAACAAAACATGTAATTTGTCTAGAAATGAAATATTTCATTGTCATCTTAATTATTCCTATCTTTTTAACAAACTGCAGGTAGGTATTGTTAAGGAAATTATCCCTTCAAGTTTAATTATTGGGCAGTTTATTTTGAAAATAAAGTGGCAAGTGTTGGGGTTGTTTGTTTGCTTGTTTGCTTGTTTGTTTGCTTATTTGTTTGTTTTAAAGCCCCCTCCCCCACTTCATTGCTGAAATGCAATTGCAGGTGAAAAAAAATGGATAAACTGGATTCTGGATCATAATCGTGATGAATCAGGGTTGGTGAGCATGCAGATGGCTGTACTGGCTTAAGCACGAAAATCATCTTTTTTGCAGACACAACACCATCAGTACTTCAGCATCTTCTGCTTTAGCCTTCACCATTTTGAATATTCACACTTCACCTTTTCACAGTCTATTTCAATGTCTAAGTGTTGCTTACGTAGTTGTATATTCTCTTTCTGAACCACGTCTGATCAGTGCATCTGTCACTTCAGTATAAACATTTCAATGGTCATTAGTGACAGGTGCCAATGCTGTGATCAGTTCCCAGTGTGATGATAGTAAAGTGATTCTATATATTATAAAATAACACCAAAATTCTTAGTTGCTGGCACACAGCAATTGCACTATCCAACCATGCAAACAGTCTTGTGTACAACCTTGTGAGGTTGCTGGTCAACCAATGACTCTGTCAGGGAGAATTTGGTGTGCCACACACTTTTAGATGATGCATGCACTTTCTGTATGTCCTCTATATCACACCCATTTAGCAGTATGGATAAGCAAAAGAACTCAGGGTGACCTCAGTCTGGAAAAGTTCAACCCCAGGCTGATGTTACTCTCTCTCACTGGTAAAAGACTCTAGTTTCAATTAAATACTGTAAATATGATGAGAAGTATGCCTTAAACAATGGATGGGCAAAACAAAACACTGAATAGCTGCTATTAAACAAGCACTATTTTAAAATTTTAAAATTTTGCCAGTGACTATGTAAGATATACTATCAAAATACATACCAGGGAGATGAAACGAAGCAGCACAGGCAACAGGGTGCAAGAACTCAGAAAATACATGTTTCAAAAAATACCTCTATGTCTACTATGGCTATTTCTGTGGCTGGTTATTAGAACTTTTATTGGGTCTTGTTAGCGCTTGTTCAAATTATGTGCCAGCATCACAGACTTTCAGCTTCTCTGTTTTTTGGTATAAGAGAATTTTTTTCTAATACTTGGAAAAATAGTGGCCTCAGTATGAAGTTCTCCACCGGAGGAAAGGGGACATATTTTAAGGACTTCTATAAAAACTTTGTTGCACTGGTACTAGTGTTTATAGATATCATACATAAAATACATAAACATGAGCTGTTCTTACAAGTGTGTGTATATATGTTCATTTTTGGTCAGTACTGTCACCATTCATTGCAGTATTTTGCAACAGACAAATTAGTAGCTTGTTTGGATTTTCTCCTTCAGCCTTAGTTGTAAAAGGAGCGCCGGATTTAAATAATTACTTCAATACATGTATTTTTTCTTGAGAACTGCCTCTTACTTGATATTATTCTCTGCCTCATTGGTCAATTAGAGTGCTGGTATTTATAGATGTGGATTGGGTTTAACTCATCAACTGGAGATGAAGAACTGTGAAAAAGACTAAGTTAAGCACCTCCACTCTTGGGTTTTTGATACACAAGAATCCTCACAACAAGAAATTGCATTCACTTTGAGTAGCAGAATCGGTATGGCTGTGCTTTGATCTTTAAGTCTACCAAACTACCATACCTGTTATTCCTATAGCCAGGGCTACACAATGTCCACTCTCTGCCTTCACCAGCTCCCTCCCTCCCCCAATGCCAGAGACAGACTTCTAGTTAGTACCAGTGTGTTGTGTAATCTGTGTGGTCTTCACGTGTTGAAGAGCCACAGTTAAACTGCAAGTCTTAACTGTTATTTTCTTTGCAAGTGCTTGTCTGCAGAGAGCTCACTTGAGGTGAAACTAATTTCACAAATCTAAATATTTACATTTTAAACTGAATGTAGGCTGCATGGTATAGTCTGAATCAGATTCATGCTGTTTTTTACAGTTCTAGGATATGTACGAGAACAGATGATCCTCTGTGTAATGATATGGAAGAATTAATGCGAAAAATATGTTTCCACTGATCTGGAATCCAGTAATATAGGGAGGAATTGCAAGGATTATGCTTGTACCAGTATTCACTTGACTTTACTGCCCTTAAGGCCTGTTGAACTGAAGAGGCAGAAAATCACCTGGACTGAGCTCTAACTTTCTTTAGGACAATAAGACTACAGCATAAAAGTTAAGTAAGTCATCTTCATTGACATTCACTAAGATGGAGTTCAGGGAATTTCCTATATCCATGTCTTTTTTTTTTTTTTTCCAGGAGATGAACTGGAGAAATCTCAGAATGAAGAGCTGGTGAAAGCGTTTTTAGAGCAAACTGGTTATATGAATAATAAAATATTACTAGGATAAGTGGAATTAATAAGAGTTCAAAAGGAACTTGGATTTTAAACATAAAAGCTACTGATGTGAGCTGTCTATTTCTTAGATTGAACTGACTATTACAAGAAAAGAAGGTGTCAAGGTTGAAGCCAGTCCTTAAATATAACTCCAACAGAGAATTCAGGGATCTTCTGATCATTCTGCAGAAGGATAAGTATGGACATCTGATTTCCATATAGGCAAACTGGCAATCAGCAAAAATGTCCCTAAACCACAGATTATGGGATACTGGGTGGGTGAACCAAGTCAAGTATCTCTGTTGTGTGGTTTATCACTGTCAGAGACAGGATATGGGGCAAAACATGTAAAGGTCCATACCTCTGTTGGGAGGTCATTCCTCCGTATCTCTGGTATCAGAACTGATTTGTCTCTATAAAGCTTTAGACCAACTGAGATGAAAAGCTAAATTATTTCCTAGACTGAACTATAACTTGTTATTGGCATTCTCTCCAAATCAGTCAGCCGTCCTAATGAAGATGAATAACAAGCAATGTTTGATGTCTAATGAAGAAGAGGTGTGAATATATAGATGGGCTAAGGGAAAGTGTTCTCTGCTGATAATGCAAAACCTTTAAAAAGTCCAGAGGAACCTCCCATAGACCATGTAAATACAAAGGAGAAAACAAATGTCATGAAACTTAGAACTGTGAATCTATCCAGCTGATGCACAGAAGGAATTGTGATTACTAGGGAGAACACGAAGATGTGAAACGGATAAATATATTTTAGTGCTGAAACTGTAACAAAGCATCCCCAACTTTGCAGACCAATGCAATTATTTAATTTCAAAGACTGCAAATAAGTTTTCAGTATAATCAGATTTACCGCTAGCTCCAATCTCAAGCCACTAAAAATCACAAGCCAGACATGTTCTTTTCAAAACTAGCTAGTTGGGATTTTATGGTTTGCTGAATTGATTCAGAAAACCATACTGTTTAAAGTTCATTTATTCCTAAAGCCATTTAACTTTTATGCAAGCTTTTCTACAAAGCCAATCCAGTATTTCATGTGAGTTCCTACAGAGAACACTAATTGTCTATGAGCTAGCATTTACACAAATAATTATAATAAAAAAATTAGGTGGTGGTTTACTGAAAGTTATAATGGGATAAGTTGAAAGAACCTCAAAATTGTCTATAATTGAGTTCAGGAATAACCATCTTAGCAGACTCACTTCTCTTTATTTGACTCACTGGCTTAACAGTCGGAAAAACTGACTTGCACTGGCAAGCTGACCTTGACTGTCAATATAAATAGTTTTGGCCTTTTCTTTTGATTACCTGGACTTTCTTTCCTTTCCTAACACTTTCAAATGACAGATGCTAATCAGACTGAGGAACAGACTTAACACTTACCCTGGCATATGGTTTATTTCTAAACTGTTCAGGAAACAAATTCTATTTCTTGGATCTTTCAGTATCAACGTTCTATCAATTCCTACATTTTTTAAAGCATACAGTCATAAGCTCTTATTCACACTTAGTGTATATTAGACTGACTTGTTATGACTTTAGCTTCTTTTCCATTAGAATTTTTAAGAGTTTCGTTCTGGTGGCCTTCATATACTTAACACTAAGTTTTAATTAACATCATACCTTATGAAACCACAATTCTAGTAATTTCCATGCAAGACAACAATAATACATAAATTATGTCTTGGAGCATGGTAGCATTTTATGTGTATATTTTGAAGAGAAACAGCTGTAGGACTTTTAACTTAGTATTGTAACAAAATAGAATTATTACACTTCAATTTTTTTTCAAACTTCATAGGAAAAATCCTGAGAGAAGCTGACAAGTAAAAAAATATTGCATGATCTTGTATCCTTCCATCTAACAGAGATATAGAACTTTTGGAAAAAAATGGAATAACTCCATTCATCAAGAGCTATTAAAATTTTTGTTCGGGCCTCATAGTCTGTTTTCTTTGACAAGCTAATTTCAGCTTGAAAAGGACCTTAAGACCTCATCAAATAAATAAACAAACAAAGAGAACTATAGCTTTCTTGTTGTTTTTAAAGTCTAATCACAGTTATGGGATGCTTGAGCTTTTTTACTGAAAAAGGCATCTGTCATGAAGTGTGAGGGCAGAAGGATCTCTCATTGAAACAGGAAAGGAAATGTCTCAAGTCTACAGAGGAGAGATTTCTTTCAGGTAGAAGGTCATGGGATCAGTATTGCTCTTCTAAATCTGTACTCTGTCCAGTAGCATTCCTCCTTAATTTCTCTTCATCCTGTAACACTTTAAGAGACTGAAGGTCTAGGCTACTTTCAACATCTAGAGGACCACTGAAAAGTTATTTTGAAAACTGACACTACAACAAGTGGTACACTGGTATTCAAACCTAGATTAAGCTAAATAATTTTGTTCACAACTCTGTTTGCATATGTTTTATATAGGTGTGAATAACATTTTTTTATTCTTTTTCTAGTATCTAAACACCTTTTCTCTTGCATTGTGCTCTTTTACATTTCCTTCTCTGTGGTCCCAACCTTAATCAGTTTATAATAAAAAGCTGTTGTTTTTCTTCCTTCTTATGGGATCTTTTAAAGTTTGTTTATTCCCTTCTCGCTCTGCTTGGCATTATACTGGTTTGTGTGCACACTCGCCACATAATATGACTGTCCTCTTGCATAGTCCTCCCCACTCAACCAAATCAAAGCTAAGTCCCTCTTTAACCCTACAACGTCAATTCCCAGTACCTGCAGTGTAGTTGAAAGGAAATACACCAAGTTTACATCTTTCCTAGGAAAAGTCTAACTCTAGATTATACATTTTCTAAAAATGAAAGCCTTCAGTCTCTAGAAATTAAATTACTCCAAAATCGCAGTAGCAATTTTCCCCCCACCCATGCCCTTGCACAATTACCAACCATATCCAACATGAAAGGGTGGGTGGGGTTAGAACAGATTATTGCAAAATTCCCATGAAGAATAATTCATATGAAACTATCCAGTCCTGAAGCAGCAGACGAAAAGTATTCACTCTGGATAGGTCCTTTAGGTTTTTTTCTTGGTTTGTTTTTTTTTTGTTTTTTTTTGTTTTTCTCCTTAAATTGCCCTTTGTGGTCATGGCTTGGGGCTTGTGTTAAAAAACTGAGAACTTAACTTTTGCAGTTTCATTTTTACATTACAGTAGCAGATATTGTTATAAATGCAATCACCCTCTAACTGAGGGGTTAGTGAGCCCAGTAGAAAAAGTGCAGCTAGTACAGAAACACAATACATTCCAAACGCATTACTTCTTCCCTTCTCCTTTCCAAATACAAAACATTCAACTGCATCGGATTCTTTGATTTTTGATAACAGGGCTCAGTTTCTAAATGTAATGTGCCCCAGGTTACTTTGTAAGTTTTCTTGGCCTGTGATCAGGAGCACACCTGACAGATGCAGACTACCTCTCCTGTCACCTTTATGTAATCCTTCATGTTTTGTATCAAAGAATTCCTCCAGCAGTTGAAAGCAAATTTATCCTCAAAGGTATTTATGACAAATACAATAATTCCTTTTAATGCAAGGACTGTTTAATCCACCAACCTATTAAGTACAGTATACCTCCAGCAAACAACCATTACTTCTCATTACCATATTGCACTTAAAAATACAATTAATCCTTTAATAGGAATCTAAAATACATAGTTTCCTCTATGCAGCACCACTGCCGATAGTAATCTGCAGAAAGTGGTATCCAAAAGTTAATTAAGAGCAAAGTGTTCTTACATACTAGGCTTCCTGTTCAGACACACAATGGCTTGATGTTATTGGTGCTTTCCCTGATTAAAAGGATTTACAATACATAGTTTTGGGAAAGAAGCTCTATAATTGCTGCTAATTGCCTTCATTTTTTGACGGTTGGATATATTTCACATGGATCTTGTTTAACTGTGCTAGATATTTTCCAAGAATATATATTAAACTTTTCCTTTTATTAATTCAGAAACTAACTACAAGTTTCTTTTCTTCCTTACTGATTACTCCCCAAACTATTTTGGTAAAGTGTTTTTCCATAGCCAATGATAATTATACTTAAATAGAGAATAAAAATATCTTTTTGATTAAACTTGCAAGCTTATGGCTCAGAAAATATGGTCTCTATTCTCACTTGCACAACTGATTTGCTCTTTCATTGAGCAAGCCAGGGAAGATTACAGCTGCTTTTTTCCCTGTCTTTCACTGGAGAGTGTTTGCTTTTTAAAATATATCTTTTTCTGTCTACCTAATTAAAGCTAATAAAGAATAATGACAAAAGTGTTGTTAGAAAATGAATATTTCAAATAATACAAATATCGAAACAATCATATGACTTATCTGATTACAAATTCTAAGTAGGATATTTTGTTTTGTTGAAGTAACCTCAGTCAACATATTCTGGCTTCTTGAAGTAGACAACACCATTTTGTCCCAGCTCAGTTTCCATTTACAGCCGAGCTGCCTCATGCTGTTTTTGTCTGTGTTTTTTACTGGACTAGAACAAATATAACAGTTGATACTGAAGAAATTGCTTGTGGGTTGTCCTAAAAGTTAAATCTAAGTACTGGAAGACCTACTTTTTAACCATCTCTCTCCCTGATTTGAAACAGGAACCTAAACCAAGGTTTTTTTGCATACAAGTAGAGTATACTACGCACCAAATAAGCGGCTATTGGAGATTAAGTTCTCTTCTGGAGAAGCTGTTTTACTGTGAACATAATGAAGACGTGGCATCAGGACTTCGTGGGTTTGTATATGTCCACCTCCGGGAACAAAGTCACCAGCAATATGAGTCTCAAAGGCTTCAGTTGCACAGGGGAGCTACACTAATAAGGATCTCTGTGGTGTCTTGAACTCAGTAGTTGGATTTCAAAATCCCATAGCCTAAAGTAGTTTTGCCAATTATGATAGATGACTCTATATATTATCAAGCAGTGCACCACAAAAGAAATGGACCTGTGGTATGAAACAGTTAGTGCCAAGAACCCAGGGTCCATGTTATATAGATGTTTTTGGGAGAGGAGGTTTCCTTCAGACTGGCTTTAATCTGTCTCCTGGACTGGAAGCCTATTGGCAGCTGGAGGAGATTAGGTGTGTTCTTGGAGTGAATATTCCAAATTAGTTTAATTTGAAATAAGTCTAGTTTGTGTGCTCTGAGCCTGCTCTGCGCAGTAAGGGGTGGCAGCAGGGACACTGACTCTGAAGCATATTTTTGACCCTAGCTAGAAAAAGAGAAAATGTGCTTAATTTCAATGTACACTTTTTCTTTCATTGTTATTGTTTTCCTAGCAAAATTCTAGAATCCCTTCAGGGTACTTACTCTCTGCTGTCTGTAATAGAAAAAGAAATAGCAAAACATGCACAAAGTTATCAATTAATGTTGTTCATAATAATCTTGAGAATCCAAGGTAGATGGAACCATAGAAAGGTTATTTCTGCTGTCTATGATTCATAACACCACAGTACTGATCTGGCTTTATTTTTGTTACTTTTGAGCCTGAGAAACCAGCAACATTCAAATGCATCACTTCCTTTAGGAATACATCATTTATTATGAAAACAGTCTGTTAGCAACAAACATCCTAAACTCTGGAATTTTTTTTATGGTAAGAGCCAGGTCCATATGAAACATGCATGGCTGGTTCATTTGGCTTTTATGTTTTAAAAAGCTGCCCTGAAAACCTTCAATATTTGGCATGATCTTCCACCATTTACCAGTTTTCAAGACATGTTTATTAAAACATGTTTTCACCTGTTTTGTCAATGCTTTTCATTTTTTAACCTGCGTACTACATCTCTGCAGAGACATAGCTTGTACAATTAATTTTAATTCCATTACTAAAACGATCAGGAAGTAAAACTTAGATTTTCAAAATGTGTCAAGTAACTGTGTCTAAGTACAGTTTTTAACATATGATTCGTAGCTGATGTCCAGCAGTTTCTCAGAATATGAAGGGATATATATTCAAAATAGTGAGTTGTAGACTTTAGCTGAAGTGAATCTTTTTTAACTAAGAATTGGCACAAACAGGCTTTGTAGTATTATAGGTTTTTTTATCCTCAACATTAAAAAGTCCTCATGTTTAACAAATTTGTTTCCACCTATGCAATGTAATAATCCTACATCACTTTTGATTTTATAGAATGAACACACAGATACTAATTCATATCTGATTTAAATGAACATGTTCATGCTAGTTGAGGTATTCAGTTAGATTTCAGTCTTTCCAGCTGAGTTATCTGAGTGAGAATACTTTTCCTAAAGTTGTTGATGTGGGAGGTTTTCCCTTTAGCAACTTCACATACAAATTAGATACATGTGTGTCTTATGAAAAAATAATAAAAACATCAGGAATTAACCTTATAAATGATTTTGGAACTAAAATTCTCAGGCAATTATTGTTAAGTATGAATCTATACTATCCAGTAGGAACTACTGACAGGCAAAATATCTATACTTTTCATTAGTTTGCAGTGAACCAAAAATATGAATGGAAGAAATGCACAATGTAATCACTTCTTTATATTTATGACCTGTAGAATATCAGTATTTGTTAATGTTGTCATTAAAATCACTAATCCTGCAACCTTTACTTGAACAAATCTTGTGTTATGTGTATTTTTATATTTTTGTATTGTATTTTCAATTTTATTTAACTTCTTAACTCAGCTAAGTCCTTGTGATTTGACTCATACATGAATTTTACTTTCAGTGTGAAAATAAAAGGTAGGGAATAAGATCAGGCTCAGGGACTGTCATGCCCTGTGCTAGCATTAGCACTGTCTTGACTTTGTGAGAAATTGCTTATAGATTTCTTAATGTGACACTCCCTTTTAATCAAAGAGGTTGCATATTCATTCCCCTACTACAGTATTAAGCGAGATTTATACTCTCACCTTTATAATCAATAGTGCAGGATACATAGATGATTTTCTCTCTTTTTCTGACAGAAGAGGAAATATGTACAATGAGAAGGGAAAGGGCATAATTTCTTTATTTTTGGTTGTGAAGAAATAGGGCTAAAAACTATTTGTGAGATTAAAAATGTTCTTTCGTAATCATATTTGGCCTCAGGTGCTCTCAAAAAGTACCCTAAAATGAGTCACAGAGGCATCTAAACTTCTCATTTACCAGCAGATAATCAAGTAGAGTTTGTTTTAAATATGGCTGTTTAACTTCTATTTATTTTTAAGTTATTGTGTAGTGCTTCGAAATTGTGCCAGATGAGTCTAGTGGTGAGGAGGAAGAGATGTTATTTATACATTTCTCAGTCAAAACTGAGATTTGTTCCCCCAGAAATCTACATAACAAGTGTTTAGAATGATCTGGAACAATAAGAAACAGTAAAAGTGTTTCATGATAGGAAGCCTGCTCTATAGGACCCAAGTTCTACAGTGATATTGCAATACAGTAAGGCTTACGAATGCACGAAGACTTGCCTTTTAGAGTTGATTTGTCTTGGTATGTGTTGGTTGTGAAGGTTCAGGAGCTAATGCATGAGCAGATGCTGATATTGACAGAAAGTCACAAAATAAAAGAGAAAAATACTTCCTCAATCTTCACTTCTTTAGAAAGAACAACTTCACTCTTGTATCATCCTACACATTTCTTAACACTCTGATCATTCTCCTTGCTTCCCTTTGGATTCCCTCTTGATCCACAACTTCTTTAAGGTTTTGTGCATATTTTATTGAGAAAGACTGTTATTTTTGCATCTCACTAAAGCTTTTTTACATTTTTTTGTTACAAAATGAAACTGATGGCACATTTTCAGCTTTTCAGTCCTACATCCTTGGTGCTTAACTGCACCTTTGGCAGTCAGCCCTTCTCCTGTATTTCTTTAATTCATCTTGTTTGTTGTTGCAGACCCTTATCCGGACTCAGCAGCCTTATGACTAATGACTGACCCAAATGGGTCAGTCATTATGTTCTGGGGACATGATTAGTGGGAGCAGAATGGTCTGTGGATTTATGATGGTTAGCTGATGGAAAAATGATGGATGGGTAAGGTTTTTCTTGCCAAACCTAGGACTTAAGACACTATTTAAACTGGTCGGCATAACTGAATAGAAGTCAAGTGTTCCACGTAGTGGAAGAGATGGATTGGAGCTGAGTGGCTGATGGGAAATCCAGATTGTGCCTGTGGGTTATCTGGAACTTAGGAGTTACGGGTCTTTAAAATCACTTTCTACTTTCCTCTGGATCTTGCTATCAAAACACACAGCTGTTCCAATTATATGCCTTCAACAAACATCTGAAGAACTGAGTGCTTGCTCTGAGGTACTGAAGACCACGAGAATATATCAGGGTTTGGCTTTCTGGTTGGGAAACAAGCTACTTATTAAGATGAATACTAGATTCTAGTTATTTAATACAAACCACAATCTTTCAGTTGAAAATTTCTAGGTATGACTTTGGGGTGTCCCTCTTTTTTTTAGAATGCATGGGTCTTTGACTAATGCAAGATCAGGAGCAAGAAAGATCTACATGGTGCACAACTAATTCATGTGTATGCTCACCAAGATAAATGGAGAAACCAGAGACAAGGGGGAGAGAACTGGGAAAAGAAAAGATTAAAAGGAAGAACAAATACTTTGCAGAAGGGCTATTTATATTTCCTAGAAGCTCATGAGAAGTAGGAGGTGAAAGATGAGAATATCAGTGTACTGAATGGAGAAGAGTGTCAAAGACTGTAGGAACAAGGGAATATTTTATGAATATTCAGAGGCAGTCTTGTTTGGTAAGGTGTATAGCACACGAGACAAAAGAAGAAATGAGAAAATCTCTGGGTCATGGAACTTGTTCCAAAGCACTTTGCAACAAAGATAAGGAAATGAACAGTGGATGTTCAGGTCAAGCCAGATTGGTCTCATTGGGTAGATACTGAAGTGGGAAAGAGCAGCAGCACTTAGACAAAGGCAGTTTTCCTGTTTAAACAGAAAAAGGTCTAGCAGAGACAATACTGCTGTTCACCCAGATATTTCCCATTATGGATTTGTGGAGTTTATTGTTCTAAGTATAGAGTTTTGCATTTGCCCTTATTGGTTTACATGTGGCTCGTTTTCTCCAACTTGACAAGACCATTTCAAATTCTAATCCTGTCCTCTAATGTCTTTGCATCTGTCCCAGTTTGGTGTCATCTGTAGATTTAATAGGCTTACTATCTGTGCTATCATCCAACATTGTAATGAAAATATTGAATCATATTAAATTAAAGACAGGCTCCTGAAGAGCCCAATTTGATAAATCTCTCCAGTTTGACAGTGAGACACTGATAATTATTTGTGTGGTTTTCCAACCAGTTATGCTCACCAAAGAGCAGTATCATCTAGTTTATATTTCCACGGCTTACTTATGAAAATGTCATGTGCAACAATGTCAAAAGCCTTCCTCAAGTCAGCATGTGTGACATCTCCTCATCCACAAGTCCTGTTAAGTTTTCATACAAAGAAATTAGATTGGTTTGACATGATGTGTTCTTGATGAATCTGTGTAGGCTGCTTCTCATCTTATTCTTATTTTTAAAGCACTTAGAAGTGTTTTGTTATTTCTTCTTGCTGTTTTCCAGAAATCATAGTTTTACATCACCTTTGTATATTTAATTTTAACAAGTCTGTTGACAAAGTTTATGTTAATATGGCTGAGAACAAGGCTTGCCTTTCTCTAGTGGTACTCAAAATAGAAATAAGACCTTTATCCAGAAGAGACTTCTCACGCATATGCCTCTGTACTTGTAGATCCATCTATGCTGGTTTTGGCTGGGATAGAGTTAATTTTCTTCATAGTAGCTAGTATGGGGCTATGTTTTGGATTTGTGCTGGAAACAGTGTTGATAATATAGGGGTGTTTCCATTATTACGAGCAGTGCTTACACAGAGTCAAGGCCTTTTCTGCTTCTCACACCACCCCACCAGTGAGTAGGCTGGGGGTGCACAAGAAGTTGGGAGGGGACACAGCTGGGACAGCTGACCCCAACTGACCAAAGAGCCATTCCATACCATATGACGTCATGCTCAGCAAAAAAAGCTGGGGGAAGTAGAAGGAAGGGGAGGATGTTCAGAGTGATGGTGTTTTGTCTTCCCAAGTAACCATTAGGCGTGATGGAGCCCTGCTTTCCTGGAGATAGCTGAACATGTGTCTGCCAATGGGAAGTAGTGAATGAATTCCTTGTTTTGCTTTGCTTGCATGCGTGGCTTTTGCTGTACCTATTGAACTGTCTTTATCTCAAATCATGAGTTTTCTTGCTTTAACTCTTCTGATTCTCTCCCCCATTCCACCAGGGGGTGAGTGAGTGAGTGGCTGTGCGGTGCTTAGTTGCTGGCTGGGGTTAAACCAATGCCATCTCACTATTTTCATATTTCCCACCATCTAGTTTCTTCTCTATTATGTCTTTCTGAAAGTTCAAGGTTATCAGAATGAAAGCATATTTCTCTGTCCACCTTGCAAAAGTTCTTGCATGCTTTTGATGATTTTCACACCCTTTATTTTCACAGATGGGACCATTATCAGAACAAAAAGAAAGCTATGTCCCTCCTTGCTTTTCTAGGTTGTTTTCTCTCTCTCTCTCTCTTTTTTTTTTCCCTTCAGAAAACAGATGCTTTGGACAGGTTGGTGCATTTCATTTCAAACATTTTTTTTGTTTGTCTTATCTGGGGACAAGGTGGTTTATAGGACAGAATCAATATTACCACTAGAGCAAAATGTGTAAATTGCACACTCCTTTCCTCTTAGCTTGTGTGGCATTAGAATCCATTATCTGCACCGGGTTTTCAACAGCCCACCTAAGTGGTCCCATTAAAGAGCAAAAGAGTGGTAACCTCTCTCCCCTGGAATCCTTCAAAAACATTAATTTACCAGTACTTGGTATTAGTTATCTAGAGAAAATAGATGGTGTACATAGCTACGAAACTTGTATGACTATGCTTTAACTTTGCTTTTCTCATGCTGCTAAAATATCTGATTCCTGGCAAGGGCAACTACAGTTTTGAAAACAAGCTATTACAAAGGAGACACAGTTTATGTCTTATCATAAAACTCAACTTCTATTCTTGCTAGATTCATTTTAGAAAACAAAAGTTGGAATTCTGGAAAAATATAGTTGACATTAACGTTAATATTAATAAATATTAACATATTCTATTGTATAGAGAATAGAAACAATTGCAGCATATGCTTAAAGTATTTAGTAGGTATTTTGTTAAAAAAGACTGCCAAAGACAGAAGCAAGAAATTGGTTTTCTTACTATTGGTGGAGGCTGCACAATTTAGAGTATATACGTGGTGAACAATTATCAAGTTAAGAGAGAAATAAACCACCTCCCAACATCTTAGCAGCTGTATCTAAGTTTCAGTGATGTTTTAACAACAATATTGCAATTTGCAGTTGGGATAGTTAAGTTTATGCATTTGGACAGTCAGGCAGTCATGTGGCAGAAACTTAAGAGATCTCACCATAATTGGGTTGTGATTAATCCTGTGACCACTTGCAAATAATCCTTTATAATGTGAGTAGTGCATACCACTGGGAAATATGGTAACACAGCCTAGCATAGGTTTATCTTTGCCTTGTGAAGTGGATAGGATGACATAAGAAAATTTATTTCTTATATATACAGCACAACATAAAAAAAAAGCCTACAGACTGTAAGATGCATTTTTCCCAAGAAATCAGTGAAATTCATGGTCCATTTCAGAGACAGTTAAATTTATGTTGCTTATCGATAGGCACACTGCCATGGTATACATCATAATAGTATGAAAATTTAATTTTATGTTGATAATTTTACGATTAACTCTTAAAAACTTGTTTTGTTTTTAGATCTGCTAGGCTGGGTGAAATCCATTCGTGTTTCTACGTGTTGATATTCTAATTACCAGAAGTTGCACATTAAGAGACTTACATTGTACAAAGACAATATATTACATTGTCATATTAGTGCAGTCTGAACTATTAACTGAGATGCCAAAAGATATCTTTGCTCATGTTATTTCACATTCAGTTATGAATACTTTGAACAAGCAGCTACATGCTTTGTTCATTTCTCATTCCATGTCTTCCCCCAAAATGTAAAAAATACTCACTGTGGTCATAGATTTATTCCAAATCTCCCTGTATTCAGCCAACAAATAAATAAATAAATTTTAAAACCACAACACCCCTCTCCCCCTGAAAATCAACAGCCAACAGCAAAGAGACAAACACACACTTGCTTACAACCTTCAAGAAATAAAAAATCCCAACACTATGGTCAATGAACAATTAGAATAATTTTAAAAGCTACTGTTACAGGTATATTGCATTTTCTTATATGACAGCATCCATCTACTGTTTCTTTCATTTTGGAAATTCTGATGATATTGGTGCTGCTTTCTGGGAATAGGAATGGCTGGAGATCATGGCCATCTCTGTTAACAACAAATATTCATCACTAAACTCACATCAGATATAAAGTTTCTTGTGAAGGTGTAAATATTTTTGTTATATTTTGGTTCATGACCATGTAGAACTCTATCTGGAATCTGCAGTCAGTGTGAGCATTATCAGTAGTTTTCATGGATGAGAATATTATTAAAGCCCATCAGTCTCAATCACAGCTGGCTAACTTTATTGGAACTCCTGACTTCTCAGTCATCACCTATATCTGCACTGGATCCAAGAAAGGAGCCAATAAGAGGTACATCTAAACAGAGAAACTGGTGAGACTTTGGAGACCATAACACTACTCATCTTTTTCCATTTAGTTCTAACTTTCAACAGAGAGTGGCATTTCAATGTAAAATAATTTCAGGTAACACTGTGAATTGCTAGTGTGTTTGTGCTCACCTGCACTCATTCTTTGCCCATTTCTAAAGACAAATCTCGGTTGCTATATTCATTCGTTATGTAAATGGTGTCTTTATTGTGCATTGGCAGAGCATATTTTTCTTACAAAAAATGATATGAACTGTCAGCAGCACAGGAATACGTGATGGGTATCAGAAACAATAGTTCGCAAACCAGAATCTCATGTCTGTGCAAACATGAAGAATGGCAGTCCTCCCTAAGGAGAAACCATGGAATCCACCAGAGGTATGGCATTAAGCAACAGGTAAGAGGTTTCCTAAACTTTATTATTTTTCTGTGGATGTGTGCTCCACAGCAACCTGTAGAACTCAGGAGAAAAGTATCTACAGTGGTACCGACAACTGGAGTTCAATAAATTCCGTTGTCAAACTGAGTCATCATCCCTTGTGCTGGGCCCGGAGACTGACAAAAAAAGTTCATTGTAAGCACAGATGCATGTAATGCCTGGACATTGATGCTGTTTATGAATATCACATAATAATGTAGGATTTCTTGTTTATTTACCTGAAAGCAGACAAAACACTTGAAGAGCCTGAAAGGGAGAATATATAGTTTTTTAAAGCAGGTAAAATCAATGAGTATTTAGGAAAACATTTGAACTGAAAACTCACATGGCAAATTGCTTTCATAATGTACTACAGGTTTTTCAATCCAAAATTAGGTTTGTGCCAGGACACATTAGACCTTACTATGGTGACAGGGCCAATGTCACATCAAATTGCCTCAGCAGAGCCCAAATAGCTCTTCAAAGTAGAACGAGAAAGACTTCCTAGCTGCAATTGCGATCTTCACGGGATCTTGTGAACACATACGTTTGTTCCTCAAGGCATGTTCTTGATTTCATTATAAAACTCAGTGTACTTGTAGAAATTCTCCGTCCCAAATTCATGCAGAATATTCTGTGACCTTTTTATGACTTTAGGAGAAGACAGGCAGGCAATATAGATATATTTAAGACCATGCTGCAGATTTCTAAGGACCTTATATTTCACATTAGGATGCTTCTAGGAACAAAATGAAAGTATTTATCTGCAGAGATATCAGATTCATATAATGGCACATAAATCTTCATCTCCTTTTTATTTTAATTGTAATAGTGGAAAATCTGAGTATCTTTGAAACAGTGAATGAAATGTGTACTGAGGGAGAAATAAGAGCTGGTTTTTAAGGTCCTGCTTCAGAAGGCAATAATGATTCTTGGTGACTTAAAATTTGAATGCCTTGAAGCCAGTTTTCTGTTCCTCTATAAAGGAGCAGGAATATAACCGTTTTGCTCCAATATTTTGTGCTCAGAAGTATACTCATCCAGGAAACTAAATGAGAATCACAAAATGGTTAAGACCAGTCACTCATGCAACTTATGATCAAGCAATTTCAGTAAAAGAAAACAGAAGATGTCTACATTTTTTCACCTCCTTATATGCATGCTTAGAATCGCTTGATGTATTAAAAATTACATTTCATACTTGTTATATATTGGTGACGATATATTTTTTCAGAGGCATGTATTGTTAATAAATTATTTTAGCTCTGAATTAATATTTGCCAAAGGAAGAAAATTACCGAAACTTTAAACCATATTTTATCTCTGCTAGAATTTTTTTTGCAGTATATTTGAGGTTTTTAAAACATCCATGGCAGTAGGTGTTTCTATAGACACTTGTGGGCCAGCAGTCCCTCACCTAAGTCTTTGGAGGCAACAAGTCGGGTGTAAAAGGGGAAGTATTACTATGTGAGAAACAATGGGAAGCTTAATTGGGACTTTTTAAAAGAGTTCTTAGGCTACGAAAATAAAAATTGTTGCTATCATTATTAGTATTATTACTGCTGTGAAATAAACAATGTGATAATATAATCTTTTGTGTAGAAGATAATAGGTATTTGAAACTCTGTGAACTTAGTCTCTGTTTTACTCCATTTTATTCTGATGCACCATTAGTTTTGGTTTTCCCATAAAATTATTCTGGAAATAGGTGTTGCAAAAAGTGAGATAAACAATGCATAAATGAAAAGGTAAAATACTGGTTTGAGATTACTAAGAAGGCTGTTCAATATCAGAAATAGAAAGTATGTATTAGAAGTAGACTGATTTTGTTTTTAATTCAGTTTTTTAAGCTACTGGTTTTTAAGGTGGGAATAGAAATGGAAGAAGTTAGGATAAAGAGAAAATATTATTGAATGTAGAAAATAAGTAAGCTTGAAAGGGTCATGGAAATCAGTGGCACACAAAGTACACCTTAGAAATACTGTGCACCCTCAGGCTTCATTTTCTGTGACTTGGAGAGCCTCACCTGGGACCAGAATTTCCTATATCACAGCCCAGCTAAAAGAGCTTTTTTGACCTGCTGTGTTTGAAAATGGGAGCTCAGATGAGATGCTGGTTGTTAATCACTGTCTTTGCCCTTGGAATATTAAATAAAAGACAATGGAGGGAAGAGTAGGAGGGAGAGAGAGAGGAAGCAAGCAATGGAGAACATCTGTGCATTATAGTCTAACAAAAAAAGGAAAAATTATTTAACAGATTTCTCACAAAAAGTACTGGAAACAGAAATGCAACTGATTTAGTCTAGCAACTGAACCTTATTTTAGCTGAAAACAAACAACCCCGGAAATCTAAAATATGTGTGTATTTCATATGAGAACAAATGAAGAGCAATCTTAGTTCCCAAATAGTTCAATGATCTATATTTAAGCATTGAGGTTACAAAGTCAAAACCCAGAATGTCCACATATACCAAATTAAGATTCTTTCTTGAATCCTAGATTCAATTAGCTAGTTTTACAAGAAAAAATGTGGAGTGACTAACAATATTTTCATGTGTAAAAATTAAAAATATTTCTCTTTCATTCATTTTCAAAATAGATTGTTTTTGTAGTGCATATATATGTTATAATTTAAAAAAAAAAATCCCTGAAGGATCACTTACAAAAAAATACTTTTTTCCAAATTCTAAATTCAGAAGTTAATAATGAAAGAAATCTTATCATGATATTTTACTAGAAAAGAAGAAAATATACAGAAAATCCAAGAACATAAATAAACCACTATATTCTAACATTTGCTAGCTATTTTGGTGCATTAAATAACCTCATTCTGTCTGCACTGGCCAGGTGAATCTGTTCTCCCATAGAACTTGAGCAACACTGCAAAGAATAACAAGGAGAGAATTGATGATGTAATATAATTTGACAAGGAATATACAAAAAGGAACAAAAAACCAACAGACATAATTTGTCACCTGTAATTTTAGTCAGGAGTTTAGAAAAAAATTTTATGCACCTTCAATAACTTATGAACTTTTTATAACTGACCTGTTTGTCTATTTGCTACTGTAGTTCCAGTCTTTCTGTAACTGTTGTACCAAAGCTGTAAACAGTAATTTTGAATGCAGGTTTTATCCATCATTTGTCATGCTTTCTTTTCATTCTAGAAGAACCCCCATATAATGGTCTCTGCTCATCAGAAGGTTTATTCTGGGCACAGGCAGCTTCAACAGCCTGAACAACTGTAGGTTTCACTCTTGTTTGACTTCTTTGAATATAGGATCAAATCTTAAGGGAACTCTAAATTTGTTATATTCCTTCACATACAGCATTTCTATATATAGTACTTTCGTATGAGTTTTCATCAACATTTCAGTGCGCAGAAGAGGAAAGAATTTCAGTTGAAGCATGATAGACATTAAAATATTTCCACAAATACTAACATTTTAGGGAGTAAGAAAAATCAAAGTTAATGTCATATTACGTACTGATGCACTGAGATCACAGAAAGGTACAAAGAAAAATCATTGAAAAAATTAAGCAGGTGTTTTAATCTGCCTTTTGAAGTACCACCATTTACACACTTCTCTGAACTGCATAACTGTCTAACTGCAAGTTTGTTCATCTCTGAAGGCAAACTGTAACAGTCAGACTTCTTTGGGAAGAAAAAGGGAATAGAAAATGTAAAGGACATGCTTAACGTTTAGCCAGAGATAGAGAAGCGGAAATCATTTTAGTACTAGTACTTTTATATTCTGGATGGGAGACAATCACTGAATCTACCTAAGTTCCTCACCTTCAAGTAAGAGCTCCTTGAGTATACATTAACATTTTAGTTTGAATCAGAAAAGTGCTTTAGAGGAAAGTTTCGCAGCTCTCCCCAGTTAACATGTATTGATTCAGACCTCATAGCTGTCTCAGAGTATACAACCTGGTTTGCTTTCAGATGAAACAAAACAGGAACATTTACCCTGTGAATACCCCAAATGCACTCCAGCTGCTGATGGGGGTTCAGTCCATGGCAACAAACTAGAGCTAGTCTGAAGTGACACCCCCCCCAAATGTGCATGGTGCGGACGCTGCCTCTTCATGAGCTCTACAGACCTGATCCTGTTGTGGTGTACTACTCCCAGATGTAATAAACACAGTCTCCCTCTCTCTCACACGAGCTCCAGCTACAGTCCTAGGCAATGAAGTGACACTCATGTGCAACTCTTTCCACTTGTCTTCTCTGGCAGCCTTTTTTCATCTCCTCAGTTCCTGTGTTAAAAGCCAGCTTCTCTATGGGATGTTCTCTCTGCTCAGTTTCTCATGTCTTAGTGAAACTGGTTGACAGCTGTTTGCCTCTCTTGTGATTTTTACTTTAAAAAAAACACATAACCTTTGTATTAATATCAGCCATACAAACTGAAAACATAAATAACAAATTAATAATTATGACTTTGAAAATAAGAAAAAGTCCTGCTCTCACTCGAGTTTTAGTAATTCCTCCTTATTTTTCCCCCGCTTTGGGAAAACTGAAGTGGAAGAGAAAAAAAAAAAAGAAATAATGTGGACAGAAAAAACACTTTCAGTCTTTATGTATGTGTAGATCACTTTTCTACCACGAAAATAAAAAGAAATGTTAAAAAAGGGAAAGTGGTTAAAATACGTTCTTTCTTTTAATGTTTACCTAAAAGTAAGAAAGACATAGTAATGTTTGGATAAAGACCTGAAAATAATAATAATTAAAAAAAGCCATTTCAAAATAATTAGCTTTTGGGTCTTTTTTTATTTATTTATCTTTAAGTTAAATATAAACAAAAAGAATGTGTTCTCTTCATATATTCAACAGATCCTTTATTCAGTGAACAAAATGAACTTGAAAGAAATGTGAACTGGTTTTTTGGTTTTTTTTTTCCTCTTTTTGTCTTTCGTTTTTCTCTTTGGTAACTGGGTTCAGTAGATGAATTACCAGTGATTCAGGTTCTCAGTGCATAATGCACAAGATATAACTGGATTCAAGTTATCAGTTAACCTTTTCTCAGATGGATTTTGATACCTGTAAACTTTTCCATCAGAAAACAAAAGGTAATATTGTGCTATTCTGTGCTCCAGCTGTTGAAAATGCTTGATAGTTTGAAAGATCAACAAGTTTGCACAAATCCAAATACAGAGCTTGTAAATGCTTCTGCAGACTGTGGTGAAAGTCAGAGCCCTTTGTTTGGCCTTGAATTGAAGCCAAACCCACAAGCTCTTTATACATTTCAAATTCTGTTGTTATTCTAGAAAGGAGGGGGAAAAAAAAAAAAAAGCATTTGAGCTGTAAATGCGCAATCAATAGTTTTGTCTGTCACTGGGGAGAACTGGAGTGATATTTCTGCTATGTCCTTGAACTCGAATGCTATGTCATCGGGTGCATCTGTTACTCTTCTTTGGATAGTCATTTGGCTTAAGCTCAAATTGGCATACTTCAGGACACCTTTTAAGTCGTGTAGCACCCATGTCTGGTTTTACAAATCCCCATATGTGCAGAAAAAGCCTTCATGTTTTTGCTACCTTCATGTTTTGAATGAATTTTAGGTCTTACCTGTTTCTTTGCCTCCATTTAGGCTTGATCATTGGCCTTTTGAATGGCTTCTTTTTGATGATATTTGAAAAACAAGAAGAAATGTACATTTCTAATGGACATATTCCTGTTCCCTGAGAAAGCTGAAATACTTAGCATCTCTGTGATTTTGCTTCATGTTGATTTTTCACAATATTTACCTCAAATATCTGATATCACCTTTTAAAATAAAAGATTTTTCCATATAGCCCCTGAAAAATGAGACATGCCTGAGTTCTGCCATGCTTAATGTATAAATACAAAGTAGTATGGATGGGAGTAGATGAGTTCTATTGACTACATAGGATTTGAGGATATCAAATGGAAACCAAGTGGGTTTCCCTTTGAAAATGAGCGTACTTAAGCAAACCTGTAAATGAAACAGCAGCAGACAGAGAAAAAGAGCCAATAAGAAAACCATAGAAGATATTAAAACCAGCAACAAATGAAAGTATGTTTCCTACCTTTTGCAATGTTGTTGGCTCAGAGAGATGAATGAATGAACAAATAAATATATCTTGATCTTTGCCTGTTCTCTATATTCTGACCTCAGTTTTCCAGGTGCAAGTATAAAGGAGACAAAACACTCAGTTCCACCTTCTGAAACAGCAACCCCAAGGGATATTGTTTCAACAGTACCCGCAAGCAAAGAGCTATGATCTCTTTATCTTCTCATGAAAGAGCCTCTGACTGGACAGCATGCACAGACTCAGGTTCTGGATTGCATTCAAGCCTGATATTTTAAAAGTTATTATATAGACTTATTAGATTAGTGAAAGAATCAAATGAAGGTCTGAAAAGCAAAGTTCTCAAAGTGGGAATCCCCAGCACCCAGAGTCAGTATTCCTCCTTTGGCTGTGGCTACCCATGCAGGTAATAGTTTCAGTGGTACTTGCAACAGTGTGGACCCTGATCTCAAAAAAATGAAAATAACCAAAAATTTTACACTGGGCATTAAATAAATGTCATATTGATACCACCTTCTATCTCTCAGCTACCTTTCACTATCTTAATACCATCATTTAAAAAAATAAAAGTACAAATTTACAGCCGAAGCACAGTTTGTAGTAGTATATTCTGCTAGGACAGCTAAAAAATCCATGAAGCTGAACCATTTGAGTATTCCATGTAACAATTTTCAGAAAAGTAGAAAAATGTCATTAACTGGAACAGCTAATGATCCTCATTTCATACAGACTGGATAATCAAAGTTGTCTTTCAAGAGCAGGAACAATACTTTTTTTTCTTTAAACTTCTGTTGATGAGAGAATTTTTATTAATTGTTTTAAACCTGGGGACTTCTAAAAGAATTATTTCCCCCCCCCCCCCCCCGTATACACACATTGGCATCATTTTATAGCTGTGTCCACTAAAATGCCTGGAGAGATCTAGTCATGTACACTTATAAATTAAAATACCTATTATTATGAATGGAAATAACTATTACTGGGTGAAAACAATCAAGTATCTTTGTAGGCTTTCAAAATTCAGGTGTGTTTTTTCTTTTTTACTTCAAAAATTCAAGAACTGATACTAGCCTTTTGATCAAAAATAACAAGCAATGTCTCTTCCCTAGCCTATGCTGAGCACAAACTCCAAAAAAGTACTTTCAGTAATCTGGGTATTTGGACTATGACTCAAGATACAATCACTGTGGCCTTAGCGCAAACTTAAACAATGAGAGTATGGCAATGACAATAATCATAGAATCATAGAATCATAGAAACGTTAAGGTTGGAAAAGACCCTTAAGATCATCGAGTCCAACCGTTAACCTATCACTGCCAAGTCCACCACTAAACCATGTCCTCAAGCACCACGTCTACCCTCCTTTTAAATACCTCCAGGGATGGAGACTCAACCACTTCCCTGGGAAGCCTGTTCTAATGCTTGACTACCCTTTCGGTGAAGAAGTTTTTCCTAATATCCAACCTAAACTTCCCCTGGCGCAGCTTGAGGCCGTTTCTTCTCATCCTGTTGCTTGTTACTAGGAAGAAGAGACCGACACCCTCCTTTCAGGTAGTTGCAGAGACCAATAAGGTCTCCCCTCAGCCTCCTCTTCTCCAGGCTAAACAACCCCAGCTCCCTCAGCTGCTCCTCGTAAGACTTGTTCTCTAGACCCTTCACCAGCTTCGTTGCCCTTCTTTGGACATGCTCCAGCACCTCGATGTCCTTCTTGTAGTGAGGGGCCCAAAACTGAACACCGTACTCGAGGTGCAGCCTCACCAGTGCCGAGTACAGGGGCACTATCACCTCCCTGGTCCTGCTGGCCACACTGTTTCTGATACAAGCCAGGATGCCATTGGCCTTCTTGGCCACCTGAGCACACTGCTGGCTCATGTTCAGGCAGCTGTCAACCAACGCCCCCAGGTCCTTTTCTGCCACGCAGCTCTCCAGCTACTCCTCCCCAAGCCTGTAGCATTGCATGGGGTTGTTGTGACCCAAGTGCAGGACCCGGCACTTTGCCTTGTTGAATCTTATACAGTTGGCCCTGGCCCAGTGATCCAGCCTGTCCAGGTCCCTCTGCAGGGCCTTCCTATCCTCCAGCAGATCAACACTTCCACCCAACTTGGTGTCATCTGCAAACTTACTGAGGGTGCACTCAATACTTTTTGATAATTGGTAACACAGACCAATTAAAGTAATCTGCATTTCTTTCTTTGTTATTATATATTCCTTTAAAAATTACATAAATGCATGTTAGCTTTTTTCTTGTAACTGCCTTGTCAAATAATTTTATTTCTTCCCAGTGGGAAGATTTGGAAATGGTTATCCGTACTTTAACCTTCATGTGACCCCGGCTAGTGGAGTTTGAATGTCCCGATCTGTGCTATCTTCAAGACAGTAATCCTACCTGTCTTTTCATGTGGAGGTGGTCCTGGTGCTAGGATCAGTGACAACTTGGTGACCTAGGTCACTGATTTCTCCTGCAATAAAACTATGGCTACCGGTAAAGAAAATCTATCCCCCTCTTTTTATTTAGTAGTTCCATTGGTAATAAAAATTGCACAACGATTAAAAGCAATGATTATATCTGCTGTGCTCTGCATGGGTACCTCTTCATGCATTAGTAATACAGGTATTCAATAAAACCCTCATCTGCTTTCAGCTGACAATTGTTTAACTTTTCTTTACACAGAGGCTCATGTTCTTTTTGCAGTATGACAAAGCTTAATGGAGGTGTTGTGAAACGCTTTCATTGAAGATCTTCTTTAATTATAGATGTCCTGCATGACAAGTTCTTTAGCATATGTTTCTTCACTCCAAGAACATCAGTTTAAGTCAATGATCAAAGTGTAGTTGAGAGAAATTCAGTATATTAATAAATCCAAACTTGCTCTCCATGAACTTCCCCCCTTCCCCTGAAATTCAGCCCCAGCTCACCTGAATCAATCAGCGTATTTAAAAGTGACATTCATACCAGGTACAGCCTGGTGAATCACCACAGAAATCAAAACTAAGTTCAAATCACTTTCTTACTACTTACTAGGTGCTACAAGAGTAGCTTGGCTACTCTTTCAGCGTATCTCTTGTGACTCTTCCCTTTCCTGCAGTATACAACATTGTCTTCTGTGGAGAAAAAGTGAACCTTGTGTAACTGAACACTTTGAAATTTAAAAATTTCAGTTCAAATATTTTGCAATGCATCTGTATCTGTTTGGCTCTTTGCAACCCAGTTTTCTTTCAGAGATTCAGAATATGTTTTTAAAAACAGGTCAAATCTGAAAATCTTTTCTACATTTTTCATACAGCTATATTTAAATGAATTTAAAGTCAGCATAGTTGTTTTTACAGTGTTTAGAAAGTTAAATCTCAAGTGTAGACACACTGAATAATACGTCAACCATGCTTATTCCAAGTGAAAAAGGTTTATTCACTTACCATTCAGCTAGGTAAAGTGACATGAATGGATTGCACAAATCTGCATTTTTGCCCTACACTGGTATAACATTGGTGCATTATGTGGAAATGAGGGAATGCTGCCTTAATGAATATTCACATAACCTGAGTGAGAAAATGGTTCTGAGAGACTATTAAATTGCCTCTGCCTGTTTGTATCAACAAGGTATCAATTCTAAAGTGAAAAGGAAGAAGCATCCTCTTAAATACGGGTATGACCAGTTCACATGTTAGAAAGGCTGTGTAGGGAATGATGGGAAATAATTACAGATACAAAGTACATGCTGGATCACTTTATCAGATAACATGGCTGAGCTTACATATGGTTAGAAACTGATCTGGGTTTGGGAGTTGTTTTGGGTTTTGTTTCCATTACTATGCAGCTTGTAGTGCTGACAGTAAGCTTTGCAGAATGTCAGAAAAGGTCAGTGGTGGAGTTAGCCCTCAGCCATACCTGTATCTTAACTACTGTATCTTATCTACTTCTTTAGAGGTTACAGAAACATGTAAATACAATTTTTAATGAAAATATAATTTTATTACCTCTCAGGCTATATTACCTCTCTCCTGTATTAGGAGTCAAATGTATTACCTACAGATGTTTATACTTCGCACCATAGAAGTTATATGTAATGCGTTCACTAAATATACTGTTTTGAAAGTTCTTGGGTGCTTATTACATGCCTCAAACTCAGAGATATATTATACTCCTCCAAGAGTTTGAAGTCCTCACATCAGTCCAGTTAAAGACTTAAGTTTTGAAGCCCCAACCCAGATTATGCCAAATCCTTGAATAATGAGACAGAATTCTCTATATACTGCATCTATAGGATATACATTCTGTTCTGAGCAGTGTCAGCTAGACAGTAAAAAACCCAACAAAATGAACTTTCAATGCAAATTTATTTTTTATTTAATTTATATGCTTAATTTTCAACACAATTGTGTTTAAGTGCTTGCCAACAAAGCACTTGAATAGTAAAAGTTGCAAAGCAGTTACAAAGCAGACTATTTCTCATTTAACCAGTTAAGTTCTTACAGGAAGTATTGTGAAGTCACAGGTGTAAAAAGTCCTCATATTTATTGATCACATTTGCATAAATTAATCACAGACTTATGTGAAAATAAAGTATTAGGAAGTTTAATATAATTGTATAACAGCTGAAATTCATTTCAGCAGAGAATATCCTTACTTGGTATAAATTGGTATTGCTCAACTGACTTCAGCAGAGATATACAGATTTAAAAAACTGATGCTGCGGACTAACATGTTGAAAGGCAAGATACCTTTAACAAACATTTGATATATTTTAACATAAAGCTATTTTAACTGTAACAGGATGTATTCCAACTTGCCATTAAGAGACAGCTTGAAGACAGCTTTACTGTCCAATGAAAATTCCACTAACTAAACATTTTTAATAACGTTTCTCACAAAATAAAATAGCAAACTGAAAAAAAAAAATCAAGCTTTTTGACAGATTAAAAGGCTATGAGAAAATTCAAATCAGAAATGCTGAGATGTTTGTTCATAATATTTTTTATTTACACAGCATTTTTCTTCGTGGTTGAGCTGTAACACTTTCAAAAAACAGACGTAATATCCTAAGGAACAAGTATATGTGGTCAAGGGCAACTGTTCAATTTTGAGTGGGAATATGGGTAAACTGGAGAAGGCCCAAAGGGCAATTTTTTTTTTTACAAGATCCTAAACAGACTTCAGCACTCATAAGGGTTTTTTTCTCTTTTGTTTTTTTAAACTCAGGTTATTCCCCTTTTCTAAGTGAAACATAGTTTGTAAACTTAAGCTCGGGCCTTAGGTCTTAAGAACTTTATCACTTCTTTGGCCATTCATTCCCTTTTATGCATATCTTATGTCTGAAACCTTTACATTTTGCTCCTCCTCACCAGCAACTTTAGGAAAGGATTATTACATTTTGCCTAAATTTTTTTAAACTCTTGTAAGAAGAGGTGAAGATGCACACAAGGGCAGAATTGTCATTGTAATGACAAAAGATACATAGTCATGAGTCCCTGGTTCATGTGAAAGGCTCACAGGAGAAAAAGACAGCCAGGTTCAGCTCATTTTCTTTGTTAGCCCTTCCTCAAGATAGTTTAGTGTAGTCAGTTAGAGAAAGAACATGCCAGGTTTATGTAATTTTGAAGTGAAGTCAGTAGAGGGGTTACCAAATGGGGTGTAAATGGGGGGTTGTAGACAATATAGTTTATCAGGCCTCTTGATCCATTCTTTCCTATTGATTAAAATCTCATGCCTTTTCCATAGATAGTTGTGTTCTGTCCTGTACTGACAACAGCCCTCGGTTTGATCATGGGGTCTGGTTGAGTCCGCCCTGTTTAACCAGATAAAATTTAAATATTTGATCTAATCAAATTTTCTAGACTCTATCTGTAATAAGGAAGGAAGAGAGAGATATCTCCAGAGTTGAAATCATACCAAATCTAGGTGGAATGTCTAAAACTAAGGTTAGATGCTTTTTAGTTGAATTAACAACAGTAAAGGACATTTCTAACTTTCATAAAGCTACAGTTGAGCTGATAAGCACCTATACTGATTGTATACATGAATCACCAGGTAATGCTGTAAAATAATTGAAACATTCTTTGATTGTTTTGAAGAGAAAACGTCCTGTGTTAACTTCTCCAGATGCCATGCTTCTCTCTTGTTCTTCTTTGTCCCAAATAAGGAGACAGGAGAATGCTAACATTTCATATTTCCCATGAAATATACATAATATATATGAAATTTTATGTTGTGTTTTGCATTTGAAAAAACAAGATTAATTAAAGTAATTAATTATAGTTAACTTTTAGCGACATACTTCACAGAATTATGGTTAGTCATCATAATGCTTATTTTTCTCTGAGTAGACAATTTTTTCTAAGACAAATCCAGTTGAGTCATATTTTTATTCTTCTGGTGGATTAGCAAGGCTAAGATAGTTTGATTAGCTTAACTACATATTTTGAACATTGGAATGGGTTTCAGCAGTAACTTTCGTAATGAAAAATTGTAGAACTCTACCCTTTTCATTCTTGATGTGAATTTAGTTTGATAGTTTCATTTTTCACTTCTGTGTGTATTATGCCAATATATTTGCTTTAAAAAAAAAAGCCCTCTGTGTCTCTCCTCAGTTTTACATCAGTATAGACCCAGTTAACATAGGAGAGAGATATTTTGGCTCTGAAGAAGTAAAAAAAAACGTTTCTTCATGTGTTGACTCCGGAATTTAAATCTTTGAAATTCATTTAATGTGTTGCACTAGGAAGTCAGAATTCTCTTTGTCCCCTGTATTTCTAGTGTTTTGTTGTAAACAGCAGCATCCTGATATGCCCTGACTTCAGCACAAAGTCCAATCATCTGAAAGAATAAGTACTTTATATTGTGAATATGTTTTTGTTGTTTGTGTTTTTCACATTTCACATGTCTGATAGTTATATTAATACTAATGTGTTAACTTCAAAGGAAAAAAATGCTATTTTAATAATATTTAATATGGATAATTAGCTTCCTTAGCACCACAATATTAGGAAATTTGGCGAGTGATTTGTTTGTATGCGTTGATTACAAATTTAAATATTTTTCCTTGCAGCTCAAATACTTTATTAAAGCTGCTCTACATTTTTTCCAAGTTTCATTTTATTTTGTTTGATGAGCAATTATTACTTCTGATGCACTTGCAAAATGTTGTCATGAAATACATGATGAAAATATTGTATCTGCTTTGATGTAACATTTGATTCCGCAGCTGAAGAATCACCGTCTAAATGTGTTAAACTATATGTACTTAATGCAAGAGAAAAATGTAAATATAGACAAGAAAGAAGGACTGGCTGTCTAAAATGGAATAAAAAACATGCTTACTTATTTTACATGTAAAAGCATTAGCACAGATTAGTATTTAAATAGTTTGGGTCTGACTTACAGGGAATTGTGTGCAAGGAAGCTTTAATGATTTAATGATACATCTTTCCCATGAACAACTTTTTTTCCTTGACAACTGTGTTCTGTACATGCATGACAAACTCCAGTGCATGTATTCATGATAAATTGCTTATACACATAAAAACCTAAAGCCTCCTGAAAATTAGGTCAGTGTGAACAAACAAATACTGCATGTTATAGAGAGTGAACCCTCTGACATATTTCTCTGAAGAAGAATGTCTTAATATGGGAAAAGCTGCAACTGTCTTCAGTTCCATCTTTATTTATATCCTTACTCTTTTCCAGTTTTAAAAAGATGGCTAATAGTTTTTTTGTTTTCCACAGAAGATGCTGATAAAGACAGTGTTCTTTTAAATCTAAAAATAGAGGTCTCCTATGCACAGTCAGTTTCTTTTTACACTCTCTTGCAGCCTCCATTTCTTATGCTCGCCTTCCTTTCCTTCACAATTGTGAAAAGTCTCAGAGAGAATGCTTTCAGTATTTTTGTTTTTTCTCAATACAATCAATATTTTTCAGAAAGTTGATCCCTCTTGTCTCTTGATTTTTCTTGTACCTTTTTCTGCCTCTATTTTGTTTCCTTCAGCCAAGAGCAGAATATCTTTCCCCTTATGTTCAGTCAGCTCACTGCAGAGCAGTAGCAGTGGCCCACCAACACCACTGATCATCTGAAGACACTGTAAGAACAAGTTGCTCTCTCATGGACTTTTCAGCAGAATGAAATTGCTCTACCCCTAAAAAGACCAAAAAGGCTTTTGAAGTGCAAAAACAATCTTTTATATGAAGAAGAATGACAGTAGGACTGTTTTAAAAATTGAGAAAACTCAGCAGAAAGCAAAAGGTTTGCGAAGAAATCTTGCCCCTGTGTCCTTGCAGGGCAGGTTCTTGCTCCCAGGTCTGCTTTCACTCAACTCAGTGGCTTTCTGAGCTGTGGCAAATTCAGCATAATCCCTTCTGTCCCTAGGAAGCTTCTTTTTCCGTCACTCTTGGGAATGTGTTTGCTCCCTTTTGCTTTCAGTCTTTTCCTGAGCTGCACACTCTAAGGTTCTCATAATTCTCTCAGCCTTTTCCTCTTCCAGGAGTATAAGTTGCTCCAAGGATAAGCAGGATCAATGCCTGCTGTCAAATGCCATCTGACCTAGTTGTTTCCTTTTTTAAGGAGGTGCAACATACAAACTAAGAATAAATTCATCAAACAGATGCTCTTCCTCACACATAACTTACAATAATACTAAGTATGTTAATTATTAGTGGAGGAATAACTTTAAAATACAGTATTCAACCCATGGTGATTGCCTTCCATGTGATCTGCCTTGCCATTTGTGTCTTCAGTACTAACAGTGAAGGAAGGTTTCAGGAATAGCTTGAATAAAAAGGGATCAGCAGTTTAGAAGAAAGGAAGAAATCTTTTAAATAGTTTTTATTTGTTCTTGAGTCAATGAATATTCCTTACTGCTTCAACTGGTTAAAATACTTCTAATAAATTATTTGCATTTGCTGGAATTATTTTTTGCTCTTTGTATTCTACAGTAGAAGGCTTTTGCTAGTAGTTTGTTTCAACAAATTACAACCTACAGGACAAAGTACTTCAGTTACTGGGTGTGATGGGCTATCTAAATCACATGACATTGTTTATCCTCCGTGACAGACAAAATGTAAAGCCTGACAAGCAGAAAATCTTAGATACTAAAAAGCAAACTTCTGTACATTCCTCTTCAGTGTGTGAGCGTGGTTGCTGTGAAGGGGTCCAGAGCCTGGAAGTGGAAGTGCCCTGCCTTTGTCTTTGAAGTAAGTGTATCAGAAAAAACAAAGTCCTGTTTCTCTTGAGCTAGGTTTTATTATAGTATAGTCACGCTGTCTGGAGTCTGCTACCATAATGGATGGCTCCTTCCTCCACTCTTGCTTCAGTACAGCAGCTTCAGGGCTTTCCCAGATTCAACCAACTCCACAATCTTCCATTGTGCTCTCCCAAATTTAGCTCTTCTGCCTGCTTTTTTTCTGACCTATTCTTTCAAGTCTTCCAGCTCCAACAGTGTGGCAGACCCTGTGCCAGGCTGTGTCTCTCCACCTTGCTTCTTCCACCCAGAAACTCCTTCCCCATGGACACACTGAGTTTTTCCCATGGAAGAAGCAATCTGCCTCCCCTCCAGAGTGTCACCCCTGCCACAGGCCACTGTAGCCACTGCTAGGAAGTCATCTTCTTGCTGCCCAGACACAGCATATTTAACAAAATATATCATCTATGATATTTACAGAGTAAACATAAGCCGAACAGTCCTGTCTTTCATTAGAGATGCATTTATGTAAGGTAGTAGAAAGAATATTAATTGTAACTGTAAAATCTGTTTTTTTTCCCCCCTGTATTTCTGCTTAGCTCTTTTCTGAAGTACAGGCCAGAGTTTTCTCTTTTCAGGACATTTTGGAAAGGATTCAAAATTAAGCCTCAAGATTAGCATATATAAAACCACACAAAGTGGATGTTGCTGATTCCCAGGCATATCGTACACAGACTATATTAAGAATAGTAATCAAAGGGGTATACAGCACTGTAATTAATATAGGACATTGTGAACAGTGTAAGATACATTATGGATATATTTTAAATAAAAGCTATCAAGCTACGCATGTTCTTCATGCACTGCTGATGTTAAATATTTTAAAGGGCAGAATTTCAATGTAAAAGCCTGTGGAAGAAACCACAGGTATGATAAAAGGGGCAAGTTCTAAAATCATAGGGAGCTGCTGAGAAGCAGTTCTGTAAAATTCAGACGGCAAGAATAAAATCTAAAAATCTGATACAGAAGACACGGGCATGACATGAGATATGCAACAAAGGCTCTCATATTACAGTTCCTAAAAGAACTCAACACGGTGTTCATTTGATTCTGTATATTAACTGAGTAGTAACTACAGTCCTTTCTAATGTAGATAAAAGGGGCACAACAAGAGCAGTCATATCTGAAAATTCAGTATATGCCTGTTGTTTCCCATGATTTCCGTGTTCTTTTCAGATTAATGTCTTTCTTTCCTCTATATATGAATGGAACTTACTCTTTGTTCCTAGACCAATGGCACTGTCAAAACACCAATTGCTTGAGTGTGATACTCAGATTACTCTTTACAAGGGTATGACTGTGAAGCACAGTGGAGATGTGTTGGTGTCGTGACACGACATGTTCCTGCTAACTCTCAGGAGTAAAGACATACATATGCAAGTTTTAGTGGTTACTGAATCTTCTGCAGAAGTCTTGTAGTGACCCATGATATGTAACATGAATGCTAACGTATGCTAACAGTTTGTGCCACTGTTTTACCAGTGTTGTTTTCCACATCAGCTGCCAGTATGTTACACATCAACAGTGTTATATCTGCATCACATAGTTAATCACAACTAGCCTAAGAGAAGTGGAGAGTCATTCTTGTGATCAGTCAAGTAGCTTCACCCACAGCTGTCCTTCACTAGGCTATTTATGGGTTCCTTTCAGTGTGTTAAAATGGATGGGTTCACAGGTTTCTCTTCCTGATTTCACACAGAGCTGCTGTCAGTGATAGTGGTATGAGGAAAATATTTTTTAAAAATAACATCTAAATGGAACAATTGCTATTAATGCAGACAGTTTTGAAGGTGAATGAAAGCTGCATCTGGCAGCAAGAGCATTGTTAGATCTGAAAACTATGAGAAGATTTCTAACAAATTCACTGTTTTTTCTCCTTTTTCATCTCTTCATTAGCTATTAAACATGCTATTTTCCCAGGATGTATGTCTGGCTGGTCTCACTTCATAGCCTGTACCTGAAGGCTGGTGTCACATGGTCTAAATCAATTCAGAAGAAGGAAAGTCTCAGACAGGAAAATACAGTGCAGGAATTTGTTGTTGGATGCTTGGGAGGATTATCAGCTGCCAGGCAAAATAGTCTGAGTTCTACAAGCAAAGTAGGCAAGCTGCCAACTCATCCCAAAGTGAAAACCAAGCTCCAGCCTATTCTCTTGCTCTCTCTCCACCACTGATAATAGAGTACAATTGAGCACTGGCTAAAGGCTTTGCTGTAAGCAACCACTAAACGATACATCATTGCAGATATGATCTAGCTGAATTGATTTGTTCATGATTTATTAATTCATAATAAGTAAATCTCTTAATCATTCTAACCTACAGTGTTCCAGTTTGCATTATGGGCAGTTTTAAAGTACATTAACTAGATTCCTTTTCACTGAAATTAGACTGGGAAACACACTGCAGGAGCTCACCTAGTATTTTCCAGCTGGTAAAAGGCATTTATTCCATTAAATTGAACTAGAACCAGCCCAAAGTAAGAGCTTAAAATACATAGAGCGTGGATTTTCGATCCTGACTCCAGCTGTTTGCTTGAAAGATCTGCTCCTTTTGCACCACAGGACTGCCTAATGGAGGCATTTCAAGTTCATTTTCATTAGAACAAATTGAATTTCGATCCTTGAAAATTTTATGGATAACATTGCACATCAGATGTTCTAATATTTCTTCCAAGGCATTGTGTCAGGCCCTCTGGTCTGTAATTATTTGGGCTATTTTTACCCCTTTAGAACATCAACACAGTATTGGTTCTGTTCCTGCTCACCATTTAAGGCTACACTAAACATGGAAAGAGTATTCTTCAGTCAACCTTCTGAAGCTCTTGTCTAAGCTGCTTTCCTCTGCTTCTGTTGCAGCTGGATCACTGAATCCTCAGTCTGGACCAGGCACACGTTGTTCAGCTATTTTACAAATACGGAAGAGCTCTGGACTAAACAGAGCTAGTCCAAGAGCTAGCTGAAGACAGAGCTCTGCCTTTTGGTTAGCCAGAAGCCAAAAAGTAGCCAGAAGACATGAAACAATCTGAAAGTATCGTATGTTTATTTAGGGTACAATATGGGTGGCTCGGAATGACCTGGGTGTACTCTGTTATAAGAGGGCATATAAAGACAATGGTTCCAAGCAGAAAGGGAAAGGGAACATAAGACACAAATCTGTGTGAAGCCGGGGTTCACTAGTTTCACAAGCTCACAGAATAGCTGTTTTAATAGACATTAATATTTTCTGCTCCTCAGGTTTCTAATACAAGTATACTCCTTTTACATTCCAATAACTTTGAATTTAAACCTCATCTCTGAGTTTTTCTGCCTCTTCTGGTATTAGATTAAAGCAGTTCACTCCAAATAATCTGTCATCCTTAGGCTTGACCCCTTCTGTTGAACTAATGCCCCTACCATGAATGTTTCAGGATTTCAAAAGTTTTACCCCATTGGTCTACAAAAATTGCTTACTGTTAGTGTTTCTTGAGTAGTGGAGTCTAATTTCTCCATTACCAGTATATTTCCAGATGTGTTAGATTACAATGAAGGTTCATCATCTGCTTTCATTTGGCATTTGCTTCTATTTGTTTGGGTTTTTTTCCCCCCCAAATTAATCTCTGGATATTTTCTAAACACACCCTACCAAGAACCAGGAAACTGATGGCATTGCATTGCCTTCTTTTTAATTTATAGAATTTAATCCTTCTTTAGATTTCTCTGTCTCTGGTGTTTCCAGCTTGTGCAACTAACAGTCAAAAGTTTCATAGTCAATCTTGTCTGCACTTTGTACACTCAGTTGCTAAACCTGGTTATCAATTGATGCAGAAAGTAACGTAAATGTCTTGAGTAGCTGGTTTCTAATAAACCTTGGTACAACAAAGCAGTACAGAGAAGGATGACATTTGACCATATACTCTCTGCTAAGAAGTCACATAATTTTTCAGCTGCTGTCCAGCTTCCTGGTTGGAGAAAAGGAATGCCAGAAAGGTTTGTCAGGAACAAGAAGGTAGAGTAATTGGAAGAAAATCTGCTGTACTGACTTACGTAATAGTTTGTTCTCTCATTAGAAGTGGTATAGCTTGTAATAATCTCCAAAATGTTCAGACTATTCTTTGGATGAATAGTGAGTCAGGGAACTGAAAACTGGAGCTTTCTTCTGCTGCATCCAATGAAAACTACATCGTGTGCCTAAAACCTTGTGGATTCTGGACATGGAGATACATATACACATGTGTATATATCTGTAGAGGGTACACACAGAGAATGTAATAGTGATGTTTTTAAAGTTCTGGATCTTCATAAGGTCATCTTAAACATTCAGGCATTGGATTACATTAAACTCTGGGACAATGCAGCCTGACAGTACCTCAGCTGCACCACTGACATTTTTTAGTGGTTGTTTTTACTGTCTGGTCTAATCTTATTTGATACTTTCAACAACACTTTAAAGACTCCTTTGTAGAAGTTTCAAATCTTGCATCTGGGTAACTTACGGAAAATGTAATCTGACAGTGGAGTGGAATCTGTCTTAGCTTCTTTTCGTAAAGGGATCAATAACACTTTACACCTAATCTTTATTTCAGCTTTTAGGCTTTTAATGCATCATTTGCTTCCTTTTGACACATAGGGAGAAAAAAGTGCTACAAAACAACAATATAATTTTTCCTTCAATATAATTGACAGGAAACTTTTTCTTTAGTTCTGTGGAAAGAAAAATCTAAAAGTTAGGGTCACAGAAAACATTTATTTTGTTTTTCAGAAGACTGGGCAAAGGAAATGACTTTTCAATCAATATAAAGCTAGTCAGTCAGAGAAAAAGACAAAAAATGAAAAACAGTACAGAGGAAATTGAAGGGCCTTTTGCACTCTATGCACAAGGGTGAAGAAAGCATTTTCCCTAGACTATGCATGAGCAACTGCTCTGCTAGTTGGCTTCCCCCATCTGAATCAGCAGGAGCCAACATGGGGAGAAAGGGAGACAAAAGATGCTGTGGGTCATTGAGTTAACCAGGCTTGTCATCATTAAAGACTTCTGTTTAGGGTCTCCCTCTGTTCCTGCATGCCACCCTGACCACAGTGGAAGGGATGCTTGACATTTGAACTATGAAAGGAAGTCATGGTCTGGGAATTTTTGTCAAATAAAGGAGTCATAGTGAATATTTTATTCAAACATGTTCTAGCTTTCCACTAGGCCTGTTAGAGAGAGGACTTTTTTTTTTTTTAATTTTGTGAATGTATATGAGGATAGGAATGTCTCTAATTATTCACATTACAAACATACCTAGATGGGCCTCTCAGTTACTTAGCACACTTTGGCAGTTTGCAACACAATGAAACACTGTTAAATTTGTGACTGGGGAAGTCAGAGGCTTACTCATAATTAGGAACAACCTTGAAGGCAAGTATCGTTTCTGCAGGAGACAGCTAGCTGAGCATATTATCAGGTGCAGCTAAAACTGTCCAACCCCTCAACTATGTAATGTTTCTTAATTTCATTTAGGTTTTAGTTTTTTATTTTCAAATACAAGAAAGTCAAAGCGTTAAATCAAAGAATACAGACAAGAAATAACACAGCATCACAGCAGCTATGTGACAAAATGAATGGTGCTAGAGACAAAAGAGAGAATCCCTATCACTGACGAAACAATGTAACTAGCATTTTTTGGATGCTTGTTTGAATTTTTATGGGATTATTATTTTACTCACATGGTAATAAGAATCCAAGGCATTGAAATTTATAGGCCCCGTTTTGTACCTTTCACGTACTTCTCTGTGATAAAAATGGTTTTCAGCCATCATTCGTGGAGGGCTGGTTCATTTTCCCAGTAGTCAGATTTGGCATGCTTAATGACATGGGTTTGGAATTAGAGGGTTTTGGATAAAGTGGATGGATCTTAACTATGACAGACTTGTTTTCCTCACAGCTTCTGAGAGTAATCTGACAGTCCTTAAGTATCAGCTTCATCTCTACCTTGCAGATATCAGCCAATTTTCATCTTTCTTAATCAAGTATTGAGGAGATGGGCTAAACCACCAGTTCAGTCCAGGGCAGCTATACCTTTCCCTCACTGACATATTTATGGCAGTGTACCCGTTCAGATGGACTGTGCTTCTGGACCATTCCACCACAGCTTCCACTTTCACACTTCCTAGTCTACAGGTGTTTTGTCAGCTATGTATCTGGAGTATGTAGGCTTTTCACTGGTACAATTCAACAGGGGGATCCACGCCAGCCCTGCATCTCCTTTAATGACAGCTTCTCAGGCCTTATGGCACCATCCATCAATGCACAGAGTGTGGAAAGAGAGCTTTTATAAAATGCTTCTGCATAACAATGCCTTTTCCTCTGCAGAGAAGAAATTTGTTTCTTTTTACGGCTCACAGACTAACAGGAAGGTGATTGTGAGCAGCCAGGTAAGAGTTACCACTGAAGTCCATCTCAGCCGGTGCTTCTCGTACACAGTAAGCAATGATTTAAACTTTCTTATTTTAGTTAGAGTCTTTATAAATATGCATGGCTGCTTAAAGCGACTTTGCTAACAGGGAAAGGAAACACTGTACACCACAAAATGTGTGGGTTTTTTCAGTTACCTCAGGTAATTGGAAAACTTAGGAAAGTTCAGGAAAAGGTTATGCAAACACTGATTAACCCTCTATCCACTCGCAGGACATTGTGTCCTGGATTAATTTGTTGAGAAGAAAAGACTGAATGAAACCTCAGAGAATTTACCCAATTTTATTTAATCTATGAAGTAGAATTGAAGAATGCCAGATAAGATACAAGTAAGAACATGAACTAATATAGATTTTAAAATAGGAATGGGGAATATGACCCAGAAAGGGCAAAGTTAAGAATATTTATGCCAGTATTTCAGCATAAATGCTTACCATTAGGCAGACTTTCTAGCCTAATGCAAAATCAGATAAAAGGTGTAATTTGAAATACATTACTAAGGAAGAGGTGAGAGGTTAAACAGTGCAGTTAATAAATGTAAGTAAGCAAACCAAGGAGACTGAAGTTCAGTTCATGAATCCTGATTTAAGCCAATACTTTCAAAGATGCCTACTGGGGACACTTTGTAGTCATGACCATTTCTTTGAAGCTGATCATCTCAGCTTCACTTAAAACTCTTAATAACAGACACCTAAACAAACAGGTCAATGCCAGAAGTACAAGAACCTGTTGCTTACCCTTACAGTAAATCTAAGCTATTAGGTGCTCAAATCCTTTAAAACTCGGGTGTTTAATGCAAGAATCTAATCCAAGATTGCTGGCACACAAGAAATGTTACAGGATTGTCATGAATGATCTACACCACTTGCATCTCCCTATTCTTTACAAGGGACTGAGACTATCATGAGAGGGAGAAAGTAGATCAGAAAATAAATGTTCTACCCGAATCCATAAAAACTGCAACTGTTACAATCTGCCTAAAGCAGTGCTTTCCAGCCTGGAAAGTAAAGGTGGGGCAGAGGGCACATAGTGCATAGCCTTTTTGTTCATATGTTTCAGTTCTTCCCCAAAAGAGTAAGATTTGGAAGTATAGATATTAGATCAGTCATTAGGTTGTCTGGTTCTCTGTCTAGATTACCAAGAAAAGTCCTGCTATGAGTTATGAAGATGAGAAGGTCATTATACAAACCTGCAAAGCACCAGGGCATTGAAAATCCAGCATTACTGGGAACTAGTATTGTTTGCATTAGCCCTATTTGGTGAACGATCAGAGACCTTCAGCCTGTTTCTGAGCCAGTACTTCTTCACAGTTCCTCCTTGCCTCTTCCCTGGCTATGGGATTTGGTGAAGAGGACAGAACACTGCAGCTGCCTGGGAGGACCTTGTCCAGGCTGCACAGGAAAGAGTATTCCAGCCATCAAGTACTTGTGCATTATTTCTGCACATTAACATACATTTTTTTTCCACTGCCATTTTCCATGCATCATAGTAGATAATATGTCATCAGTCTGAAAGATTTTTTAAAGGGCTGCAGTCCAAACTTCTATGTATACACAAACTACAGCACTAACTACAGGAGAAGAGTATACAAAACTGAGAAGTAATTTCCACAGAAAGAAACAATTTCTCCATATGGCTTTTGATAAATAACATTTTATTTCCTGCAAGTATAGGTCCTAGAATTCATTTTGTCTATGTCCAGGTACTTGAAAATTGCATGCACAGATGTTTCTGTGTACACAAAAAGAGGCCCTTTTAAGAAAATGCATCTTTATATTTCTACAGTCTCTATAACTGATACTGTTCAGGCTCCTTTAAGAGTACTAAACATTTTGTGTATCGTTGAGTGATTTATAGGCTTTACCACTGTTGATAAAGATGTTTGTGAATTAAAATCCTTGCTTCGATGTTTGTAGACAGAGTAGGTCCTGAACTTCACTGTTTATATAATTATATTTTAAAGCATTATCTTTTGAAGCCATGGGTTATTTCTTCAAATAAACTGATCAAAAAAGAAACAAACTCTTCCAGGACAGGAGGTATAGAAAATAGATAGATTAGCAATCTTAAAACAAAAGCTATTTTTTTTCCAACTCCAAACAACTAAAATTGCTGTAATAACTTGTCATTAAGTAGAATATACATTAAAAGGAGTGTCAGATTCTCAGTGGTAAACAGCATTCTTTCTACCATGAAGTCATATGAGACACTGATTGTTGTCATCTAGTTGATCCCATACCTTACTTCCTTAAATACTTTCTGTGTTTGAAAATTATAATTTATTAAAAGTTGTATAACTAGATTAAAATATCATTTTTATGCATCATTTTACATGTTTCATAGATAATGACTGATTTTGAAAAATGAAGAGTAGATAGGTAGACTCTAGAACTTCCCAGTACTCGAGTTATGTAGTAAGTCAGTGTATTAGTCTGCAAAATTATAATTTAAATAATAAATGAAAATCAGAAACACTGTCCTGAGAATCAGCAGAAGTTTAGTCATTCATTAAGTGGGAGCACGATCAGGCCAAAAATTAGAGCAAAATTTAGCAACACCATTGCCATGGGAAGTCTGGGAAGTAATAGGGAATTGCAGGAGCTGATTTTCAAATGGATGCTGGAGCATCAGTGAACCAAAATAGACTCTACATGTCCATGCAAGAAAAAGACAATCTATTTCTAGATCAGCTCTCTTCAATAGAGAAGTTTTGTTATATAATTCAGTGGCAGCTGTTTACCTTACCAGTCCAAGGTGGGAATAACCTAGAGAAAGTAGGAAAGAAGAATGCTAGAAGAGGCAGCTACAGAATAGGGAGATATGCCTTAGTCTCTGCTGGAGCCAGCAGATAGTCATGGAAGTGTTGAATAATCTGGATGTCTTTTTACTTTCCTATATTGAATTTCCTACATGCTAGGTTTCTAGGAGCAGACTTCTGAATACAATAGTTGCATATGTATTCCAGTTATCCTGCAGAAGTCAACGTATTTAGTTTCTCATGTGCTTTGATGGGGCACAGGTTTAAGTAGCTGGCTGAGCTAGATATAGACCAAGATTTTTCATTTGTATTATTAAATGAAAAATTATCAAGCCCTTTTAAAAAGATCAATCACAGCATCTGAAGGTGTGCGTTTCTGTGGCAGTAGATTCCTTGGGATAGCTATTTTTAGGAACAAAAGAATTTAGCATACTAAAAACCAGCACTACTACACAAATGGTGTAGCATTAATTCATGTTAGTGTGAATGTATTAGCATGTATAAGCCACTGTACAGTTCTTCCTCCTCAAAATCCCATAGAAAGTTCTTTTGATTTCAGTGTATTTAAGTAAGTGTTTCATTTTCTACTTCACTCATTTTATGTCAGTCCTGAAATATCTGGGCTGAACTGTGAAGCTGTAATGAGATGTACATACATTATAGAGTACTGCTGGTGTAGAAAGGATTTTGTTGGTTTGGTTTTTTTGTTGTTTTTTTTTTTTTTCACTTGGCCTACTGAATTTTATAAAATGTTTACTGAGAGATGCCCAGCACTCTCACTTCAAATAAAACAATCGGTTCTAAACAGCATTGACTCAGAGGGTAGCCCTCAGCGATAAGCACTAGTCTATTTAGAGTGTTCTCTATTCTGTTTAGGCATTTCTTCATTTCAGACTACATGGGGTAAGGGCAGGAGCGAGCACAATGATGTGGCCTCAGTGCTAGGCCTCAGAGCATACCCTGTGACATGGCCCCAGGCTCTTTTCTATTAAGCTGACCTTATGTCTCAAAGCCTTATGACCTGTGACACCACTCAATTGTTATTTAATCAATTCAGTCAAAATTAAAAAGGTGTATTTTTATTTGCCTTAACACCTTTTCTTTCTGGTATTTGTTTTGGTGACCTTTGAGTATTGGATTTCAGCTGTCAATAACACACCGCATGTCAGATTGCTTTTTCTGATAAATAATGAAGCAACTTCTGAGGATTATTTGGATTGCATTGATGTGGGCTAGAAATAGTCTGCAAACGTAGCCCAAAAAGAACAATGCAGCCACATATTCTGAGACCATCTCACAGGAAATGTAGCAGGAGAAAAGGGCCGTAGACACTGACTAAAACCAAAACTTCTCAAATTTTCATACAATTACTTGTACAGTATCTTCACCTTGAGCTTGAATTAAAAAGAAAGGGCTCTCTTGTTAAAAAACAAAGATGAGAGAGGTATAGACACCAAAACCGATTAATTTAATCTTTTGGCACATTTTGTAAAAAGGCTAAAAAATCTGTTGTCTCTACCATAGATGAATATTCATTGTTTATACAAATATTTGGGGACAGAACCATAACTTTCTTTCCTTTGTACTTTAGTGTATTACATTTTAAAAAATATATCATTTTTTCAGTTATATCATATACTTAGGTCCTGGTTTGGAGAAGTATTTATGGCTGTTGTTATACACATGTGCTAGACACTACAAATGTGTGATAATTTCCTGCTTCAGAAATGTACAGTCTTACAATAATAAATGAAATAAAAATGCATCACAATTCTTAGAAATTTAGTAGCAATGACCACAAAACAGATGAAGTTCCAAAGAACATTTGCATAGTGCTGCATCTTGTTGACTTTCCCCATACATACACAAGTCAGGCTCAAGACCAAGCCAGACAACATCAGTGGCTACTTTTGAAATTTCATTTGGTGATACTTCCCCTTTTTAGGCATTTCTGTGCCATTTTACCCTCTTGCCCCAAGTTGCAATGTGGAATTAAATTCATGCATTAACTCCAATTAACTGTAATTTAAGTGACAGATAATCTTCATTTCATTGATCTGGTAACTGTGACTCTGAATTTAAAACCTTTCCATCTTGCAGCTCCCCACATGCAGAAACACATATTTATTGTCTGTATGACAGAGCTCCAGGCTTTGCAAAGGCATCAGGAATATGGTTTGACAGAGAAATTTTGATTCTGATGTACCTGAACCTTTTTGCTTTCCTTATTTAGAGAAAACCTCAATTTTTATAACAGTGGCAGCAAAGAGTGAGTTCCAGAGCTACTCTTTTCTGAGCTTAGACTGTATTGCACTGTGCACAGTAAGTAATAGTTGCATGTCCTGGGATTTGGCACGAGCAAGTTTTAATCTCTTTGAGCATCCCCAGGAACTACAAATGGGAGTGGGAAGAGAGAGGATTGCACCCCTGTTGCCCTTTCTCCTTCACAGTCTGTGCTCCCCAGGGTAGCACAAGTGTTTATAAATTAGTGACATTTATTTATAAAATGCCCGAGATGTGCAGCACTTTAATGTATTAAAAAATTACATTAATGTAAACTCAGCTTCATACATCACTGAACATTATTAATTGGGTGTGGGGATGTGTGAAGGGGGATGGGATAATTAGGACTGACTGTCTTTTGAATACCTGCAGTGTAAGCAGAGGAAATAACACAGACTGAGCTTCTACAAATGTTTCTTGGTAAAAAGGAAAGAATTGAAGCAATAGAACAAGTAGTGTGATCTTCTGTGTTTAGCTCCGGAGGTGTCTGTGTATCTTTTACTCAGAGAAAGACCAGAGCCTGAGGATTAACTGGGTCAAGGATTTTTCTATAGTCTATGTAGAAAACAAAATGCTTAGAGTCATAACATGGCACAAACATGATCAAAAATATTTTTAGTATAACACAGCTTAAATATGAGGTTGGGGAATTTGTAGTAAGTGAAGTAAAATGTGACCCAATGTGGATATGACCCATTCTTTGCGCTACAAATGACTGACATACAAACTCTTCAGGGCAAATCTTCCTGCCCTGACTATTCAGTCTGTACAACTCTGGGTTATGAAAAACTATATGAAATGATAACAGCTTTTGACCTAAAAATATTAATTCTATTCTGTGCTTTTGACAGGAGGTTGGCATATTGGTATGCCTGATAGCTTAAAATTTGAAAGGAATGCACTGTTTTTTCCACATATTTGAGTCATTTGTTCAGCTTCACTTCAGTGCCTGTTTTCTTTCACTGCTGTGTCTCAGACAATACAAAGATGCAGCTCCACCAGGTAATCTGTCCCATTCCTTTTCTCTCCTCCCAGGACAGTTTCATAAAGGTCCAGATCCATATTCTTAGAAAGAGCCAGATATCTGAGGCATTTTTGTAAGAGTGATTTGGAAATCAGGTGTCAAGGAACAGCTACAAAAGAACACAAGAATCCACCCTTGCATCCCTAGCATCATACAAACAGAATATATTCAGATATCAAACTTCAAAACCATGGTGAAAATAAGAAGACCAGTAAAACTGGTAAAGCTGGAGAAGCTGAAGATTGTCAGAAGAGATATATAATGTGGGTAAAAGGCTGACTGAAGAGAGTGGTGACTAGAATGTATAAAAAGTGGACTATCAGTCTGGAGTATGGCAGTAGTTTCCCCTGGTCCAGTTTTGAGACATTTCAGTAAGGCAGTGGTTGTATTTTTATTAGGGATCTTACTAGTGCACAGAAGTATTGATAACATCAGTGTCAGGACACATCATCAGTACCGAGGAGGATCGGGATATCGCAATGAAAGAATCAGATAGCCTTGAGATCGACAGGAATAGAAGTAAGATGAAACTCAATAGCACAAAGTACAAGGTCAGTCACTCAGGGACTAATAACACAAATACTCTGCCATAAGCTGAGAGCTCATCTGTCAGAAATCACCAAGAGGAGAGTGACCTAAACTCTCTAGCTGATCACAGTATGACCGTGAACTGCCAATATGCTGTAGCTGTGAAAAAAATCAAATGTGTTTCTGAGGTGCAGTGTGGAGATATTTCCAGAAAGGATAGGAAAGCATTAGTAGCACCATGCAACACCCTAATAAAACCTAATCTTGAGGACCATGTACATATTAAAAGAAAGGTGAACAGTTACTGGAAACATAGAGAAGCACTAATAAGATGATTTGGTACATGAATATCAAAAAGACACCAAAGTAATTTGGCATGTTTAACCTAACAAACCAGAGCCTAAAGGAGATTTGATTGTTGTCTATAAATACGTATAAAGATAAACACAAGGGAGAGAGGGGAACTATTTAAGCTGAATGCCAATTTTGGCATGAAACGAAATAGGTAAGTATATTTATGCTGGAAATTAGAAAAAAGGATCTTATCTAGCACAGCAATCATTCCCTGGAAGAGCTTCCCAAGCATAGTAAGGGTGTAGATGATGAGGAACAAAAAACTAATTGCTTTTAAGGTCGAGTTTGATAAGTGTAAAAAGATTGTATGATATGGTTGCTTGCAAGAGCATGGAATTGGACTTGGTCCCCACATTCCCTTCCAGCCCTAGATTCCAAACGTATGCCACAAATCCTCAGATCACTAAACAGAAGGTTTATACCAGTAAGAAAGGCAGATTCCCAGAGTCATATAGACTTCTAGGAGTGAGAAGAAAATTACGAAAATCTTCTTTGTAATGAAATGTCCTGGATTCATTCCTGTTATGTGGCTGAATAGCAGCGTCAGATATACCTCAAGGGAAAAAAAACAAACACCAGCTTGCCTTAAAAAATTCTCTTGATAGAAAAATCAGTATGACCTCTGGTTAGTTATTCAGTTAGTTAATTGCTGTCACTGTTTAAAAAGATTTGTAAAGCTCCTATGTCTAGTTCAAATGCTTCAGGCTTCCAGAGACCTGTATTTACAACACTTCACTAGAATGAATCCTCTTGTAAAAAGTGTCTGTATACTTTTATTCACATTTCTGTTTGTTTCTTTTAGCATTAATTGCACAAAAATATCCTGCTTATTTCTCAGGCTAACAGGATGAAAAACCCAACACTTTCTTCAAACATGGTGTTCAGTATTTGTTCTTTTCTTTTAATGATGAAGGCTTAATTGCTACTGGGAGTTGATGCAACAAGCGTGCAAGAACAGCATTACTCATATATTACACTGGATGGTATTAGACATTGGTAATCATTACTTAGCTGTTCTTCCAGTTATAGGATTGTTGACATGCAAGGCAACAGTAGCGATAAACTTGTCTGAGTATGAGGTATGGCTAAAACTCTGTAGATGCAGCAACTACCAATCACTGCTGCTTGTTGAGGGCAATTCCACAGAAACCTGCTTATTGCTAAGATTTTCATAACCAGTGGAAAAAAACAGGTTTTGTTTGTTGGAGATAAACGACTAGCCAGAATTAAGAAAAAACAACATTCCTGCTGAATGCCAGAAGGGACTCTAGTGCTGTCATAGGTGTGGAACAAGAATAGTAAGTGTGAATGTAAGTGCAGGTAAATAAACTAATGCTTCATTCTTATCTTTGTCATCGATATTCTGCAGGCAAGAAGGAGGACAATTGTAGTTTCAGTGTCTGCAGTTCCTTCTTTTCTCCATGTGTCCGTGTCTGCCTTACTGTGTCCCTGTGCTCTGTCGGTTACTTGGGATCTGAGCCACAATGGAGACCACATTGTCCACTTCAGGAACTTCTTGTCCTCAGTAAGTTCTCAAGTGGTGACCATCCACCACTACACACATGCACTTAATGCAATCAGTAATTCTTCTTCAAAACTCATTTATTTTAGTTAACACTTACAAATTTCAGAGGCACCTGTCTTGACAACCAACACCTTAGCCCATAACAACAAGGGATAGATGACTATATCTCATAAGCACATGCAGCAGGCTGACTTCATACACTGGGTTTTACAAAGCCCTATGTATGATGTTTTTCATCAGAATTACCTTAATTCTGTGTGTGAAATTTCCTGAAAAGATTAGATGGCAGTGGTCCAGAGCAGCACTGCATAACTATTCCCTAAGCATCAGCAAAGCTTCTCTTTGCGCAGATGCCTCAGAACAAAATTCAAAAATCCCCTAGAAAACATGGTTTACGTGATTTTATTGCACTCAAGAAATTTCCATTCTTAAATGTCTAAAGACTTTTTTTTTTCACAATGAAGAAAACACTTAAGGGTGCTAGTATTGCCTATCATGTTTTAGGAGAGGCTAAATAACCTGTTTTAATGATCAGGAATTTTAAGCAAACACTGACTTTCTAGAGACTAAAAAGTACAAGTGTAGAAATTGGCTTGTGTTAGGAATAAATTTGTTACTGCCCTGACTAGATTAACCATGGTAATTGGCACTGTTTTTTTTTAACATATTGTGCAGTGCTTTGCAGGCGGTAGTAATAAATAATGTGCACTTAGCTGCACTATTGGTCATTCGCAGTCCTATCACAGCAACCTCCCCCCATTCAGGGAAGATAAATGTGATTTAAATTAATAGCCAGTCCTAAATAACTCCTCAGCTGGTAAACGATGCATTTATCAGGCCCAGACAGGCAGTGTCCTTTGATTCATGGTCCCCCCCTTACAATGTGAAGGGTGCGTACAAAAATTGTTATTACTTTTTAATAAAGTGTAGCAGTCAGTCTTCAGTCATTTATCAGAAATGGAGGCATTCTGACAAACAGAAATATCTTAGCAATGGATGAATGAGAGGGATAAAGGACACATTTCTCAACAAAAATAATCACTGCCTAAATAATCTCATAAAAGTCAGCTTCTAAGTACCTTGAAATAAATGTATCCAGCTGAAAGATACAGACTCCATGTGCTGTTAAACTAAAGCCCAAACCAACAATTACAATATTCACCTGAACACAGAAGGGAAAAAAAAAATATTTTCATCATCATTCTCTGTGGCAGCAATTCAAATACAAATAGCGGTCAGCTAAATAGCAAATTTCCCAGTATATTTTCCTTTTGGTTTCTTAGCTAGCTCGACTTTTTTCCCCATTTATAATTTTTAAATTAATTTTGCTCAGAAATAAATAAAGTAAGTTTGGAGATGAAAAAAAGAGTTATGTGAATGAACTAACTTAGAAGCAAATGCAATTGAAAATGTTTTATAGCTTACGCATTTTTTTATATACTGTTAGTATTTAAAACTTTATTGTTCTTACAGTTTAGGCACCTGCTCAGGATACGGCAGTGCAAGGCCTTCCCGTGCAGGAAGGATGCCTGAGGAGACTTAGAGGAGTCAGTGCTTTGCAGGTGAGCATCCATATTCCACATGCGTGAACTGAGGGCAGGGCGTTGAACCTGCCATTCGTCCTTATGCATTGCCCATGCATGGATTTCAACTCACAGGGTTACTCAGATAATAGGGGGAAGGCCAGATTTCACACTTTTAACACAAACCTTTCTAGAATTGCTCTCTTAACATGGGACTTGGTTCTTCTAAGCACTACAATGTTTGGTGTGGTATTACTGCTGTAAACTGAGGCAGAACTTAACCTGTTAGAGACGCAACACAAGGAGTGCTTAACTGAAATGGTCTGAGTATAATCAGCTTCTAACAGTATGCCTATGGTAAGGTTTTCTAATCATTGCTTAGTGTTGTTCAGTGACCTCTTTGCTGCTGAGCTCTGGACATGCAGCACTACCCCTGCAGAAGATGAACCACAAGGTATCGCTAACACTGTCATCTCACTGTGCTCACCTCACCTCCACCTGTCCCTCCCCACCCCAGCACCCCATCCATCTTCTGACTAATCCTGCAGGGGAGTGACAGAATGAGTTTGCTGGCATGGAAGAACGGGAGAGATGCCTGTAGCTTCACACCAGATCTTCTCTACCTTTGATCTCTGCGAATTGCAAGCCATGTCATGGTCCAGATTCCCCAGTGATCAACCATCACTCCTGTACATACATCGGAAGTGGCTGGAGGGGCGTCCTGATGGAGGGTCACGCTTGCCATAACATCAACTGGCTCAACATTTTTCTGAGCCTGCCTTTGGGGTACTGTACTCTGTCACTGTTTATAGGCACAACTGTGCTACAGGTAAAGTGCTATGGACTATCTTGGAACTACATAGCGTTCTTGCGTTTTGCGGGATGGGTGCAATTTTTCTGTGTGCGTAGAAATGGCATCTGTAGTTGTTCTCCGTGGGAATTACAGTCATTAATTTTATCTCATAAACACAACAAAGAACTGCTTTGGAAAACAGTGTTTAAAAGTAATTGGTCTTTCCTCCCCTCCCTGCTTGTAGCCCTGCTGGGGACATTTTGGATCCAGGATAGCTGCCGCAGGCGAAGGTGGCTGGGAGAGGCCTCTGGCTGCCTCTGCTTCTCTTTGGCACCATGCAGGTGGCGAGGAGGTGGGCTGGGACAGAGGGTGGCGCTGGGGGGCTGAGGGGCTGGGGGAGGATGAAGGACGCTGGTAGGTGGGAGAGTGGCTCAGGTGAGGCTAGAAGAAGGAGGCAGAGGAGAGGGAGGAGGAAAGAGAGGAGTGGCAGGACAAGAAGCAGGAGGAAGCAGGGGTGGAGGAGGTCGAGGAGGAGCTGGAGGAGGAGGACTTGCGAAGGACCAGTCTTGGAAGTCTCCTTCCCATGGCCGTCCTATCTCAGCCCAGTCAGAGCTGAGTCAGGATCATGTGAAGATGCAGCTTTGTCCTTTAGCTTTCATGCCGTAGTCTGCTGGTTATTGTTGCTTGATTCCAGCCATTTCCCTCTACCTTGGAGCAGCAGGGCTACAGAGAAGTCCATGTAACAGTCTTCAGCAGTTGCAGGCTTCCTAGCAGCTAATGTAAGCAAACTTTTGTTAAACCCTGTTCAGGCAGGGCCTCTTCTGGTGCATCAAGTGAAGACTTTTGTTCCTCTTTCCCTGCTTAACTTTTAACATTATTCTGGCTGATGTGACCCTTTAGAAAAGAGTTGAATGCAAAATCATCTGGTAGTACCCTTCAAAATTGGAGGCCTGGTCATTGGTGCATCTGTTCATATCACAGTGAAAGAAGACCACTGTTTGTACCTGGTCATAAATACAGAGCAGTCTCCCCTCCTCTTCATGATCTGTTCCTTTGTTAGAGGGAAGGAATTGCATCTACTGAGTGGAGACAGTTTTGGGAATGACCCATAAACCATGTATTTCGCTTGGATGAAAACATCCCTGTCATGCCTGGTGCTGACATCAGCATCATCAGGCAGGTTGTGTGCCCATATGAAGTGCTGTTTTTCAGAAATCCTGTGTTATCTTCAAAATTTCATTTCATGTTTGGAGCATCCAAAACTGTGCTGCTCTGTGACCAAAAGAGCCCTTTGGAAAGAGTTCCTTCACAGGAATCCTGAAGGCCACAGGAAGAGTCACAGATTGCATAAACAAGTTCCAAAAATACAAAAATAAATTTGTTTATAAATAACAAAAAGTAGTCTGAGGAAGTGATAATTAAGACTCATGTTGGGTATAAATAAGGATTAAAGTCTTCTGGTGGGAACAATTGCTCATAATGCAATCTTACTGGCTGCAGCTGATATAAATGTGTGAGGATACAACCCAGTCTTTGTGCTGAAAAATCATTTGAAATAATAGACAGGGTATAAGAATGAGTATTGGGAAAGAAGTTCTGGACAGTAGAATATATTAAGCTTCAGAATAGTCTCCCATGAGAAATGCTGGAAGTCACCTAAGAAATAAAAATAAAATAAAATAAAATTGGGCAAAATACCCAAAAATAAATGGCAGGGAATGATTCAACATTGGCAAGGAAGCAGAATGACAGGTCATATTTTAAAGAAGGTATTAATAAGCCATTTTTAAAATGTCAGTTGTTTGAAAGCTGATATTCCAATATACTAACATGTTGCTGATTACTCTTGGTAATCCAGTAATTATGATTTGGAATTCTGTTATGTATTTCTTTTGATGATCCTCCCTCCCAAAATTACAAGCAAGCAAGAAAAGGATGTAAATTTTAGGTGACAGTTCCTGAATATTTGGCCGATTTGCCTCTTTCTCTGCTTCTAGCTTTCATGTTGATATTATGTGTTTAGTTTTTCCCTGATTTAATCAAGTGGAAGCTGGCGTTTAAGAAAAAGTCTAGATAATGAAATTGATCATGATGAAACAGCCTCTACAAAGTTCAAAATCCACAGATGGCCTAAACCTGATATTAGTTGTTTTCCTTTCATTTTAAATGCATTTGTCTTCTGTGACTGTTTCTTCTATGGACAAGATTTTACTTAAATTCACTCAAAGGGAGAAGATAATACTATAGTTCTATTCCATAATATTTTGCCTGTATTGGTGACAGTAATGCAAACATAAATACTAAATATTTTTGCATGTTCAGGATGGCATAGCTGAAAAAAAGTAGCATTGAATATATCGGCCTCTTTTGTTTTTCTCATGGAATTAGTAGAGATAATCTGCTCTTACTGTACAGACATTAACTTGACTGAGTAATTTACAAATGAGAAACTCCTTTCTCACTTTATGTTAACTCTTTACAGACCAGTTATATGCCAATGTGCTTGTTTGAAACTCTTCTAATAGTTTGCAGACACTGAGGTCTAATATCTATTTTATAAATAATACAGAAAGGAATTTTAAATATGAAAAACAGAGATCTGGAGGAAATATTGAATCATTTTTCTCTTCTGCTCTTCAGAAAATTTCACTCTGTTTCTATTTAAGGTGTACCCTTTTTAAACCAAACTTTCTGCATTTACAATGTGATATAACTATTAAACTATTACTCTAAACTTTGTCTAGTTTCCTGGACCAACATTAAAATTCTTCCATTTAAGATTTCTGTGAGTATCTTCAGCCAAATATGCCATTTTCTGCTCTTCCTTTCACAAGCATTATCACCTTATAGCACACTGTGCTGGAAATAAACAGTAAACATTTTGAATTGAAAATGTGTCCTTGTGTATTAAAACAACAACAACAAAAACAGCAGCATCTCACTTTTTTATGCTGGAATAAATTAGCCCTTTAATTTAGTTTCATGAAAAAAATACAACCTAGAAGCAATTCTCTTGTGTATAGACCAACATTAAGCCTCATACACAGGTAACAGTCAATCCATTAACCTTTGCTTTGAGCTTAACCTGTGTGTCCCTCGCATCACAGTTGTTCCTCCTTTTAATACCTTTTCCTTAATAGTTGCTCACCCACAACTGAAAAGGGCAGAGCAGCTTCTCATGACATTGACTGTGCCACTGCAATAATAAGCTTCTCTTTTCTTTTTTTTCCCACCTCCTGCCTCACTATGGTGTCAGCAACCATTTTTGGGGGGGGGAAGGTAATCTAAAAAGAGCTGTAGAGGCAGAGGTCATGTTAAACTGTAACGCAAATGTTATTCCTCGATTATCTGGCTGGGGTAAATGTCAACTGCTTCGGGCTAAAGCAATTGGAAAAGCAGAGTGTGTGAATCTAACAAAGGGAGAGAGAGAGAGACAAGGAGAGCAAGCTGGGGGAGGGGGAATTAAAACTGGGCCTAGCCTGATGGCTGGTATGTTAAACCATCACTTCTCTGTATTTCTTTTCTCCAGTGGACAGTGATGCCATATCAGCTGCATGTGGTCTGAGCAGAGTTCTGCTCATCCATTCTTTTGTAATCAGTGTGTCTGTAACAGAAACTGTTGTGTGCTGAGGCAGCTGCTTAAATGGCATTTAAACACTTGAGGGATCAGTGCTCGTCCCACTTACTGAAGAAATAAGTAATAAATAATGTGGGAATAAAGATACAGTTAATCCTGTAGAACAATAGGACATTTTGAAATTATTTAATATATTTTGCACTTTGAAGAAGTAAAGTATGATATGGTATTAGTTATAGTTATCATTATATTTACTACAACTTGAAAAAAAATACATGTTCAAGTGAACAATGTTCTTGATATGACTAAAGAGCAAGCATGTTTGATTATTATTCTTGTATAACAATATATTTATTAGCCATCAATGAATACATTCAGTACTGAACATCCCAGATTCTTCTCTCAGTTTTCTGTCATTGTGTATCGTTATTACTTGTGCCACTGATTCCTACAGCTGATTACAAAATAGTCACTTAAATAAAAATACTGTAAGTTAATGCAAAATGAATATTGAAACAATAAATACCATGAGTCAGCAATTCTGACATAGTTTCTGGAAATGCATCAAAAAACCCACCAGATCCTGCCTTACTCTCTCACACCCTTTCCCCACCCTGGATGTGGTGATTTCAAGTCGTCTGTAAAGAAGGGGTTACATTTGATACACCGAAGTCCAGTGAGCAGTCTGATGGCATTGCTGATCAGTTTTGGCAAGTTTAAGGAGTTTCTGCATATCAGTTGAGATGCAAAAACCACTAGTATGATTGGTCATCACCTATTTCAATACAAAGTTAAGTAGAGGGATTTAAAATGCCACTGGAAATTTACTGTTTTAATAGCCAGCTAAAGTCAATCATTCTTAAATTACCCAAACACAGTCCTCAAAGTGTGGTCACTACACTTTTGTGTCCCAAGGCCTGAGTTCCACCAGCAGCTGGATGGAGGGGCAGGCTCACAGGTAACTGGCTCCCTTAACATTACCAGTGTCCTTATTTTGGACTGAAAAGCTAGTCCCAACACCTGGAACTGCTCCCAACAATGAAGAAGATCATACTGTAGCTTATGTTCAGTTGTATCACATATTTGTGTAGCACTGATCAAACCAGGTCTATGCTATGAAAGTGCTCTACCAGTATAGTTGTCATCACAAAACCTCCAAGCCAATGCTGCTTCACTCACCAAGAGCTACTGTTGATTTAGTAGCCAGCAGATCCAGGAAAGTGATTATTTCCTTTTGCATGGCACCTGTTAGACTGCCTCTGTCTTCCCTACATAAGAAAGTTATTGATAAACTGGAGTAAGTTCAGCAGAGGTCCACCAAGATGCCTAGGGCTCTGGAATACTTGACCTGTGTGAAAAGACTGAGGGAAAAATGGTTGTTCAGCCTGGAGAGGAGAGGGCTTTGGGGGGCAACTTAATAGCGGCTTTTCAATGCCCAAAATGAGGTTATTAAGAAGAGGGAGCCAGGCTTTTGACTGAGTTGTATGGTGGGATAACAAATGACAATGGTGATAAATTGAAACAGGGGGGTTCCAACTTAAAGGCAACATATTTTCAACCAGAGGACATTCAAGCACTGGAAGAGGTTGCCTAGAAGTTACCCTGAGAGTCTGTGCAGTCTCCCTCCTTGGAAGTTTAGAAGATTGGATAAACCCCTGGGCAACCTGGTCTGATTTCATAGCTGACCCTGCTTTGGACAGGCAGTTGAACTGGAAACCTCTGGAGGTCTCTTCCAACCTCATAATTTTACTTTGTGATTCTAGTTTGGGTTTTTGGAAAGGAGCTTTAAAAAAAAAAAACAAACCAAAAAAATTCTGCTTTACATTTGTGTAACCTCCTCTTGACCCATGAAAGAATGAGAAAATCATATCAACAGAATGTGTGGCATTTACAATATGTTAACAACAATTATAGTTTTCAATCATTTCACAAAAATGACTTTTCAGTCATTTCACAGAAATGCTCTCAGCTTTTCAATAGTCTTCTAGAGCTGTGTTTTATCTTTAACACATCAAAACACGCTGGGAGACAGGAGACCTTGAGTGATGTTGACTTGGTGTGAATGCTTGACTCACTGTGACACAGACAGCATATCTGAATATAACCAACTATTTTGTACAGCTGGAGGGAGAAGCAGCCTGGGATGGTGTCATGGCTGCCATGGAGACCAAGAAACCACTGGCAAACGGTCAAGTAGTATTTTTAGCAAATGTTAAATCTGTCTAACAGTTTCTTCTGAAAAATGATGTTGGGATCCCACTCCATTCCTGTGGAATGGAGAGCGATAGGAAGAAGCAGGTAAGTGATAAATTCACTCTTTAACTTAGGTCTGGCGGTGTGGCTTTTTAAAGTCAAAAATTAACCATGGCCTCAGCTTTAAAATCTACTTTTATGCCATTGTTTTCTTTCTCAGATTATTGTGATCAAATGAGTTGTATTATCACTTGCCTACATGAAACATGCCTGAAAGTTGCTTTTGGGTTTCCAGATTAAGTGATAAACTCATTTCCTGGTGGTGACAGGAGCTAACAAAACAAACATACAGAAATCCATTAGAACTAATTCACCCAAACAACTTGAGTGAATCACTCAATGCCCTTCCCTCACTGGGGAAAGAAATCAATGACTTGATGATAAAATTAAAGATTTTTTTAAAACAAAGGAATGTTTTTTTGATGATCATAATAGTATGATGAAAAATGCGCAGTAGTATCTATCAGCCTCCTAATCTGTTTCCGGTAAGTACATATGTGCATCATTAACTTCGCTCATCTAAGGTCATCCCTATGAAAATTAATGGGTATTTTCATATGCTTTAAGGAAGAATCACACTTGTAACAAGTACTACCTTAGAAGATTTAAGAAATTCAGAAAGTAAATCAGCAACAATTGTTGGAACTTATTTAATCTTTACAGTCAGAAACTTTGGATGGAAAAATAAATGTAGTTTTAAAATGTCTGGCACTACTTTCTTTGTATAGTAATTTGTTGTTAATTATTTTAAAAATTATTGTGATTTAGGAAAGCATAGCTGTTGCAAACACAAGTTAGTGTGTAATGAGCTGGCTAGCATTATTAGGTCTTCCAGATTTAATGCATTTTAATTCAGGAACTAATCAAAAAGTGAAAGATTAAGTCTGACTTGTGAAAAAAAGATTTTGGAACTTTAAAGCTTGGGAAAAACATTGTATGGTAGTAGGAGAATGTGAAGAGGTGACTAAGTTCCTGGCAATAAGTATCTGCATCACTAGAAGATACCTGATATTTCATGACTCCTTAATTTAGAAGCAGAAGATGATAAGATGGAAAAACTGGAAGCTAAAGTTTGATGAATATTAGTGAGAAATAAAGTACACTTTTGTTATCTAATAAATATATTCTAATCCAGCTAAGAGACTGGGACCTGATGTAGGAATCGCGTGGTAAAATTCTATAATCTGAACAAATTAGAAATTCTGACAAAGTAACTATAAAATCTATTGAATCTGTGAATCAGAGGCATGAGTAGTTGTACTTCCACTGAGTGCAATGCAGCAAACCTGCTTTACAAAACCTAGGGGCTGAGCCTTGACATGTTTTGATGTAATACTATGACTGAATTCTTCAGTACAGTAATTGGCATGAAAAAGCTTGTGTGCCGTAAAATGTTGTCATTAATATTGTGGACTTCACAAACAGGACACTAGAAATATTTATGAAACTCAGACATCGAAGTAGTTTCTTTTTATCTCTCCCTTCACCCAGCCCTAGTAAAGCCTAATTGAAATACAATAATTATAAATGAGCTTAGCTTCTCAATTTAATTTCCTTGTGAGTAGTTTCATTTATTTTTCTTAGGCTTTGTTAACATGTTTTAATTAAAAGATTTAACAAAGCTCAAGATACAACGTGCCATTAGGTATAGGAACATAATGGGACATATTTACAGAGAACTGGTAAACCTCTTTTTATGAGCTTGCCTGTTTGTGCAGTTGAGAGAGTAAATTTACTCATGAATCTGAGCAATATTGTCATGTAGGAAGCCAGGTCCCAGAAACAGGCTTTTCCAAGTCCAGTTCAAGCAAAACTTGATAAAAAGAATTCTGCATCCCTGTCACTAGATTTCACTTTATTTAAACATAAATTTCACTCATAGAGAGACAACCTTAAACCATATTGGCCATGAAAGTCATACTAAAACGTATTTTTTCAGCAGTCACATAATGACCTCTGCAAGAAGGCTAACCCCAGATTAACCAAATACCCACCAAGATTCACTTATGGTGAAAACAACATAAAAAGTCAACTACTTAGGCACTAAGAGGCACTAAGGGGGAGATAAATCATTTCAAACATCAACATCTGTGCCCTACAGCTGTCTCAGTCTTTTCAACCCATTGTTGGAAAATATTAAAATGAAGCACAGGTATGACTTTACTGGGAAACTATTTATGGTGTAAAGACAGAGGCAGTACTGGAAGTCTTGGTTTGGGGGACCAGTTGAATATATCGATATCACAATACTGGGAGAGCCAGTCTGAGAACAAACCAAAGCAGGGTCTCAGACTGCCTTTTGGAATTTTCGTGTAATTATCATGGGTGAAATTGTTTTAGCCAAATAAATGCTCTTACTCTGGAAGACACAATGAAAACTTTACTACATAATCTGTCGTTACAGTTTGAACATACAGTAGAAACAGGCTTAGTACAAACCCTTATAACTGCTATAGCTTTTATATTGATAAGATTATTTTGGGATTAAATTTCTTAAGAGTATGCACCCAATGAAGGAATATGTGGTCTAAGAATAAAGAGTTAAGTTTCTCCAATTCTTCTAGCAATAACTATCCAACACGTTCAATTTTCTGTTGTATCTAGACCAAAATAATAATTTAGATAGTGAACCATGAAAGAAAAACTTATGATGATAAAAATGTGGATTATTTATTTATGAAAAACATAATAGTAAATTTCCAGAGGGTCACATACTTGTGAACATTTTCTGATTTTGATGATCCATTGAAGAGTCTTGAATGTGTAAAAATATCCAAACATTTCTCATGTTTAATGCATGCTTTGTGTGAACTTGGATTGTATAAAAAGAATCAGGGTAGTGTCATGCATGACTCGTTCAAAATGTGCAGAAATACTAATCTTTCCATTTGTTAAGCATCTTTATTTATTTGAAATTGTACATACATTCCAAGGAAAAGAACAACTGCCCTTTGCTCTCATCAATCTTTTAAAAAGACTTTATTCAAAAATATGACTGAACAAGGAGACCAAAGGAATCTCCCTTTAGTCCCGATGCTCAGCATAATTTTTTTTAAATCCTGCTTTGCCCCATCTCCAATTTCAACTAAAATAGAAACAATCATCTACTTGACATTTTTGCCAGAGTGAGTTATTTCCCTGTGAAACCTTGTGCTTATGCCACAGAATGCTTTCCAGGTGCATGTAAGCAGAAATTCAGGTAGATTTCGATTTTTGAGGTTTTTCTAATTTGCTTTGGTTTTAAATTCTCCAGAATGTTTGGGCCTCAATATTTCAGTTTCATCATGGTAGGCATGGTGCTATCACTGATTCATCAGCTGCATAGATAGAAGAAAGGTATTACTCAGAGAAAGTCTGCAGTGAAGCAAACAAAGTGAATACAGAGGGAATACATTTTGTGTTACACAGTAGATCTCTCTGTCTCCTTTAAGCCTTATCTGATGTAGTACAAACTAGAAGGAGTCTGCACAGTCCATACATGCACGGCCAAACAGATGAAAATCTGATAAAACTCCTTTGCCTGAGAAAATGCAAAGGAAGAAGGCTGTACGTACAGCTGGGACAGAACCTGGGGAAGCCTAGTAAAAAGTTTGTGTAAACTGCAGAACCTCCTCTAAATAGATGGCAGGTGCAGTCCTGAGGAGCACTACTTGATGTTGAAATTCTTTCTTGCTATTACATCTTATGACTCCTGCAAAGTCTTACCCTTTTCCAAAGCTGTTTTCTTTGTTTAAAAAAAGGAAAAATGGAAAGAGAAATAAACAAATCATAAGGCCCAGGGGCCTTCTCTGAGAGCTCATAATCACAAAATACATTTTTTTCTTTATAGTCTCCAGTGAGAGCAATAAAACAAACAAACAAACCGCAGAATTATTATTCTCTGTTTACCAAGTCTGGGGCAGAGTCCCTGTGGCTGGTCCAAAGAAACCCTTCCCACCTATTTGCAACTTGGATAAAGCAGAGATGGCGCTTAATCTCCCTGCATGCTGCCATTTGCTGCGCCTGAACTTCTGCTCCTGGCATACGCTCCTCAGTCTGCAGCGTGCCCAGAACCTTCCTTCTCTCCATGCAGAGTCATGTTTGGGAGGAGCAAGTCAGAATTGGTCCTACTGCTTGTCTCCTGAAGAGCTTAATGTGATAATCAGTCAGCCTCTGCACAAAGGCTCCCTTCCAAATTGTGGCAAAAGTAGAAACCCCTATAAAGCAAGAAAATCTTTATGTAATTAGTCAGTGGCTAGAGAAAATGGCATGGCTAGATGTAGTTCTCAGCTGGAAGCAGTTCCAAACCATGTCTCTCCTCTCCCAGAAGCACTCTGTAAACACTGCTAGGCAGGAAAAGGAAAACTTTTTTCTCACACTGAAATTTCTACTTTATATAATACATTTAAAAACAGATTGGTTGGAAGGAAGCTAGTTTTGAAAGTGATTCACTAGCCTTGTTGCTTGTACTTTCACTCAAGAAAGCAGGGAAAGGGGAGAAAAGAGCTGGCCTCCAGGTTCTGCTAGAGGACCTCCTCATGGGTTTTAGGCAAGACCTTTGTAACAGCAAGCACAAAACTATTTGGAACAGGAGTCTGAAGTGAGCTCTCTTAACTGTCAAGAACCTCTGAACTTCCAGCATCAAGAAAATATCAACAGGGTGAACACAGTGGGATGGTTAGAGTGCACAGGCTGAGTTGAAGTTTTATGGTGGACTCCAGGTATTTATTTATCCAGATAAACACAGTTTTAACTTTATATTTCTAGACTTGTCACATACCAGGAGTGTTTGCTTGTATTGCTTTTGAAAAGAAAACATGATTTATATATTCATGTAGTCATATTTGATTCAGATTAATGATCTTTCCAGAAAGGGCCAGGTGCCTATTACATTATGAGGGGAGAGTTTGTGTACTAGCAGTCAAACCCTTGCTACCATCGCTGAAGGTAAACTTTAAAAAAAAAAAAAGTAAGAAAAAAAGTAGCAAAAGAATTCTTTACAGAAAGTAACATAGCGCTGTGAAGTCCTGAGCAACTAATTAGCAGGACTGTTGAAAAGGAGCACACAGTGAAACATAAATGCTTGTACCTTTAAATAAACATACAAATAATTCAGCTACCTCAGTGCTGGGTCAATCAATGTTATGAAAGAGAAGCCTATAAGAAGACAACAACCCCATGTCACGGTGCATAGGAATGTGTTTTTCCCCCTGACTATAACATACAACTTTCTTACTAATACTCTGCCTGGGCTTCTGAGACAACAAACTGAATTTTACTGAGTAAGAATATGTCATATAGCCAGATTTTCAGTAATGCTCCCTGAGCATGAAATCAATGAGATTGCAATCTGCCAGCATCATTGGTTTTTAAGTCCCTTGGTGCTAAGGATGACAGTGCCAGTCAGAGCAAGTCAAGCTCAGTGAGTTTCCAGACAGATCTACTGGCCTGTAGCACTATTCACAGCACTATTCAAAGTGAGAACTAGTCTGTAGTTGCACCAACTGCTTTACCTTGAGTCTTTTTTCCATTGGTTGCTCTGAAGGAAAGATTTGTGCTTTTTTTTCCTGGGTGCTTTATTGCTGCCTCTTTGCATCTAAGTGCTCAAAAGAGAGAGCTGGTAATTTGCATTGAGTAAGAGTGCCTGTAGCATGTCCCAGGAGGTTTTTTCTGGGGAACAATATTTTCTTTTCCTGGTCATCCTCTTCATTCAAAACAAAAATTGCCTGGGCAATTGTTCGCTGACTACCTGAATCTCATATCTGGAAGATGGGGAATTTCATCTGTGGAAAATGGAAGTGTATCAGGTGAAAATGTCTCACCTATGGAGACATTTTCTGTTTTGAAACAACCCCATGATGAATAGCAGCACTAGGTGAAGGTTGATAAAGATCTAGCCCACCTCTTCCCCTTTTTAGTTATTGTCAAATAAGCTATTTGCACTGTTTTATGTTGTCCTGTCAGCTACCTTGGTATAAAGTACACAGTAAGATTTTGGTTTGGATGGTGCAAGAGTTATTTGCTAGCTCATGAGCTATCCTGACAGTTGGAGGTAGGCCATATGGTAACATTTGCGGGCTAGTGACTGTGAAGTGACTGCGTAGTGGTGGCTGCTGCCAAGCAAGGTCTTTAAGCACTGCAAGATCCTTTAGCTACTTCTGCAACCAGTTTCAGTTTAAACATGAGCGTGAAGAAAAAATAATTATGGACAAAGCAGCATGTGGAAGGGAATCTACAAATCCATCAACAGAATTGTCATTTGGGAGTTGACTTGCCTAGAATGATTTTTGCACAGGTTTGCTAACAGGGATACATAAGTAAGTCTCTCATGTCTAGAAGGTAATGTAGCCTACAACATGATTAGTATGCACAGAGTCTAGTTCTCCAGCTGAGTAAAAGTGCACAAAGCTGTTGTGCTTTTCACAGTGGTGGGCAGTCTGAGATTGGAAGCTTCACAGAGCATTAGTAAAAACTCCTGTACATGTAGCAGTCTGAATATGATTGCTTTTATAACTATAAAAAAATCCATGTTCATATTTATCTATCAGATGTTAAGAATATTCACTTTCTGAAATATTATATATAAGGTATTTTTGTTTACAGATGAAAAATCAAACAAGAAGATGCAGTGATGCAAAGGGTGCTTAATTCTGCAGTTCAATGTTGGAATTAAGAATAAGAAAGTATTACACTTACAAATAGAGGTTTTACCACAAAGTGAATATACATACAGGAATGTACCTATTGAAAAAACTAAATGCAAGATACTAATATTCAGAAGAGACTCATTCAGTTTGCACTGGGACAAGAACTTCCTGAACACACTTACATATCCTGTAATAAAGGAGTTTTGGATGTGTTCATAATAGCAAGCTTCACCAAAAACTACAAACCATAGATGCCTATGATTGCTCCACACTACCATTTTCATTCTTGGAGTGTAAAAAAGAAAAGATGCATAAAATAATCAGGAAACAAGATTAACAGATTAGGTCAAAATAAAGAAGAAAAACTAATAAATCCATTCTGAACTACTTGGTATATATTTCTTGCATCTCAGTTTGCTTTGGTTATATTACTTACACTTTTGCTAATGCTGTGTTTATCTTATTTTCTGTTGTAAAACTTTCTTTTACTTATCTGAAAAGGACATGGTGTGTGCCTGTTTCAGGTGGTTGGCAGAGCTCTGATCCATTTCAAGACTTTCCTGGATTCATAGTTCATTGGTCCCACAAGGACTACTTTGGTTATCTGATCTGCGCTCTTTGAGTAGAGGACACACAACTTCATCCGGAATATTTGAATGAATTCCCTAAACATGGTGCAGGACCATTCATAGTGTGAAAAGTTAGTGAATCATGTCATACATGTGCTATTTTGAAAACATGTTTTGTAGAACGTTTCCGGATAACATATGAAGAGAATCATAGAGAATTGCAGTTGTTGGTTTTAAAAATAACCTAGGTTATTTTTCACGTAACTTTTCAAAAATGAGAACAAGCTATTACCATATTTTGAACTTGTATAGGCTGACAATACAGTTACATACAGAAATATAACCCACATTAGATAGAGACAAAGTGTTAGATAGGGACAAATCCCATGAGTTGCATCACGGTGCAAGCACAAATGACAACTCCTCAGTTATTTTATTGCAATACAATTCTAAACATTTTTGAACTATGAACCAGAATAAAAAATACAAGTAAAAATGTAATGACAGGTTCTTTTTCCCAAAAGAAGAAATATTTATAAATAAAAATTTGTGAATCTTCTCAGTAAAAAAATTCAAGACTGTATGAGATCTCAGAATACTGAAGTTGGCTTTGCACACCCAGCTGCTTTTGAATGAACAGTCATGGTATTTGATGCATTCAGATATGCACCAGGACAAAGTATATTTCCTGTTTTTTCAACTTTCAAAAGGATAGGCACTCTGGTTGTTTATCAGTGAGAGTAAATATAGAGAGGATTAAAGTGCACACATACTTTTTTTAATAGTAGTATGAAGTTGCAATGTTTTGCCTTGAACTAGCCTTCATAGGATGGGGTACAGTGTATTTAATGAAAAGGGTTGACTTGAATGACAGCTGAATACCACAAAGAAAAGGGCAGCCCTGCATGGGTCATGACTGAAATTGGCTGCTGCTGTGATTTAGTAAGAGCTTTTCAGTTGGGAAGTAGATATTGTAACTCACAAAAGGTAACTTACAGCAACAAATTGAGCTGAATAGAGCTCTGAACTAATTCATGGTTTATTGAGTTCCCCTCTTGTCAGTGATAGCCAACAGTTAACTGAAGTGATTAGTTCAATATTCAGTCACAATGATGTACAGCCAACTTTCCAGCTTACAGAAATCCTGAAAGGTTTTTTAAAAATCCTGGTAAGTAACATAATGAAAAACAAAGAAAAGAAAAGAAAAAACACCCAAAAGCAGCATGGGAGAGGTGAGTTTACCACAAACCAGAGGATAATGGTGTTCTTGAAATGTATCATACAACACAAAGCAGCAATTTCAGTGTTTACCTCTATAAAAGGAGTTTTAGATAGTTCTTGTTACTGCCCAGTGTTACTGGGTACACCAAGGAAACTTCTGTATTGCTGATGATGTTACCTGCAAACTTATGAAAATAAATAATAATTAATATCCCTTAGCTAGTATGTGCACTAACCCTGAAATCAGAGAGAGCTAGAACTTTCCATTTTCCTGGCATAGAGGGAAGCCAACAGTGAGTTAAAATATCAGTAGCTCTTTGTAACATTATTGTGATGGATAAAAAGTAAACATGAGTTCATATCAGAGGGTAGATTTGCAACAACAGAATTTGTAAACAGAGGCTTAAAGACCAGACCTCATGCAATAAGAGACCTCATTGTCATCACAAGCTGCAATGAAGTTCAGCTCTGTTTTCCCCTCACCATTTCCAGGTATGGCTGTATCCTGGTCCTGGAGCCAAATAGTTGGCTAATTCGTGTGCTCAGCAGAAGGAAGGTATATTTGTGTGTGTTTTTCAAGGCCTACTTACCATTGCTTATCCAGATTGTGTAATGAAGTATGTAAAGTCACACTGTAAACCACAGAAGACCCCTAAAAGCACTTAGTAATATCATAAAAATGTCTGCTTCATAAAAAGCTTCAGTTGGCAAGAATTTAAACCAGAAGTCTTGACAGAAAATGTATGCTTTCCTTACAGAGTGTGAAGAAGGTTTGAAGCAAAGTTACCTTTTGATCCTGCTTTTCGAAAACTTTTATGTGGTGTTATTGGGCCAACCTGAAGGAACTGGTTCCCTGCTTTTGGCTAGAGGCATGATATGCCTTTTCAAAGGCATACACAGCATCTACTGTTATTAAGAAGGCTACCTTGTAACCATTTAACTGTAACCTTAAAGGGTCTTAAAGGGGGATATTCCATGAAAAAGACCTCAAGGCAAAGCAAGTGGACAGTCAGGAGATTGAAAAAAAAGAATTTTCAACTTGTGGGTTAAAAAAAAAAAAAAAAAGCTTAGGAGTAATATTACCAGGATGACTGGAGTTACATCAGGAGGTTAGAGAAACGTATTAAGGAACAAATGTCAAAAGTCATTGAACTGTTCAAGTACGTAGGTATTTAAATCGTAGGAAATCAAAAGCATATTATCTCTTTTTGCCTTACTTATTTTAAAATATATAACAAGGAAAGGGCAGATAAGCCTCAAATGTAGCTGCTGGTTTATCTGTGATCCCTGGCATTATTCATAAGTGCTGGGGATCAAATTTCTCCTTGCTGTAGCACCCCTGATTTTAATGGAGTCTGACCAATGAGAAGTTTGGTCTTTGTGTAGAGCAGATTGCACCTGCACATATATGTGCAGATTGCACCTGCACATATAAAAGCATCTTTTTCATAATGACAGCAGTTTATCTAGCACTATCACAGGTGCAACAGATTGTCATCCTGTTTCTCCTGGTAACAATAGCAGGAGAGCCATGAAAATAAAGATAAATAAATAGCTGTTCCTGTAAAACTGTAAATGTTCATATAAATCTAATTGGCTGTATGCATATCCACTTGCAATTATAGGATACAAAATCAATATTCAGAGACTCAATTTATTTTAATATATCAAATTACTAATACTCATAAAGAGAACTGCTTATGGTTGGTCCACTAAGTTAAAGAACATCCAGCAAATCAGGTGAAATAATGAATAAATTCAGAGAAATCATGACTAGCTCACTGATGTTCTGCAAACAGTAGAACACATTACATTTGTGGAATAAGTTATTAATTCAGAGTTATTTATTAAATTTTATAAAGCAGCATGTCTGCCACAATCCAGCTGAACTCTCAAGCAAGTGATTAACTTGAAGAATATGACTGGCCTGACTAAACCCAAAGGATTACACATACTTTTAAAATTCAGAATCTTCTTAGGTATTTTGTATTGGAAACAGGAGACTTCTAAATGCACCCAGTGGAAATTTTGCCCTTCATTTCCACAGGAGCAGTAATAACATCCTAAAGGAGGGTTGTTCTTTCTTGTTTTTTTGACTCTGTTTAATTCTTTCTTTTTTTCCTAATGACACATAATTAACATTCACTGCCATATGTCTTCAACTGTTTATCTGTCTGTACATCTCAGGATATCTGAATCATCACATGTCACATCCCACAGGTGGGAAAAACAGGTCTTCACTAGGAGTTCAAGGTTCACCTTAAACTTGCCATGAGTTGCCTTGTCATGATTCCAAGGCAGACGATGTACAATTGAGATATTACTGGTGACTGTCCAAAGAACTGTGTAAAACTTACTTCTGAGCTATATGTAATGTAAGAATGTAGAATGTAAACTAGCAGGGAATTTCAAAAAGGTAACTCAAGGCTGATTTAACAGACATCCTAACCTCCAATGTTATACAGAATTATTTTTCAGAATCATGCAGGAGGCGTTCTCTAGAGCTGTATGAGATGTATCTACGCTGTCGGTGTAGTTTGGATCAGGAGTGTTTTTTGAAGTGCATCCTTCTAATTGCATCTTTTATGGTGCTTTGGGTCACACTGAAGAGTGTCCAGAAGCACAAACAGTGTTAGTTCCAGATGTAACTCAACAAGAAGGAATGCTTCAAAAGTGAACCTCACTGTGCTTTAGCTGCTGATGGGTGTCCAGTTCACAGGACCACATTAGACCTAGTCCGTAGGAGTGCCCCACGCATAGAGTTCATATTGGCATCTGATAGACCTGCTTCTAGTGTACAGCACTATTTCTTAGTTTGATATAGCTCAGTCAGTCTAAATTGCTTCAGTGCTATCAGTGGATCTGTTCCAGCTCATAATATATGATAATCTGAACTATTCTGTTTCTTTAGTCTAAACTGTTGGCAGAAGGGTCTTTTTAATGAAAGATAAATGTATGAATAATGTTCTAAAACTTTACAGAAACATTTCAGTCATAAAAATCAACTTTCTACCATTTCCAAAGTCATATAATGGGCAAAGATTTGTTGAATTTTTTGTAGTGTTGTTTAATTGTAGTCCCCTATTAAGTTAGTGTTTATATCTTTTTAAAAACTCAGAAGCTTCTTAACCAGATTCTCTTATTTTTGATAGTCATGAAACCAACTCTATAAAAGGAAGAGGAATGTGTAATCATTTCAATGTTATCTGTTAGGTACAAAGAATGGGTTTAATCATTTCATTAATCAGCCATCTTTATAGATCAAACTATATTCAGTCTTCCCTGAAGATTTTATTCTGTGATCACTGTATGAAAAACTAAACTAGTGAACAGGAAATTGAAACTGTTATTATACAGGAAATAACAGTACTCTGTCAAAATCTACAGAAGAAACATATGTTCAAAGTTACTGTCAACATCTAACATATCAGATCAGATAGAGAGAAAGACCAAAATTACAAGAATCATTATAATATCAATTCAGGGCAAAGTTCTGTGTGAAAATAAATCCTTTCCAGCTTCACAAAAAGGAGCTGAACACAGAGTATCTGATGGAGCAAAGATCCTGTCATAATTTCATATACCAGTGGATCATATGGCAGAAATTTCACTTCCCTCTCCCATCCCTCCAGACTTCATACAGTCACAACTGTAATATCTAATATGTGTAATGAACTCTGTGCCTTCGTTATCTATACCTAGCTTGCAAGAACTGCTGTGGTGTTCATTAGCAGCCAGGAATTAGGTGTTTAAGTGTTATTGTCTCTAGTACAGTCCTGCTACAATGTATTTGGATTTATTAGTAAATTTAAATATTGTTTGATTAAAGCTGTTAGAAAGTGTCGGGATGGAACAGAAAGTCAGGTGAAATACACCAAGTTCTGGGAACTGCTGACAAGGTTTGTGAACTTTTGTAAATGAACTGAGAAAAATGTAATCTGTGATAATTGTTACTGCCTCAATACTTAACTGCTATGTTATCAGTATTTGTTTAAGCTATCTACTATTCATATAGTAACTCATCACATGGAAAAATATTTTGTATTCTGAGGGCAACCTTTGTATGGCAACAGGTGGAATAAGAAACCTGTCCATCTAGGTGGCATGCAGCATTTAACCACCAACTGTAATATGTGTCTTCCACCTTCATTTCACCTCAAACTCAAAGGTAAATTAGGAACAACAAAACACCTGGGATTTACCAGCCACAGAGCTTCCAGGCAGTTTATATCCTCTCCTTTCTTAGCACTTACTAATTACAGCTGCTAGAACTAAGTTTTTTAGTCAGAGTAATCTGCAAGATGCTCAGCATAGCACAGCCAGAGTAGCAATGCACATTTCTGCTGGTGAACACTATTCAGACATGACTCAGTTTGGTAGAGTCCTCAGCTATGTGCTCAGTATGGCCTCAAATGTGCTCATCATAAGAAATCTTCTGATCAGCAATATTTGAGTAGCTTCTTGTTAAGCGCTTCTTCTGAGACCAGGTGCTCTTCTCTCCCCCAAGATCTGTGAAACATAAGCTCCAGAAGTTCTCAAGTTGTCTCGTACAGATGAACTATGCAACATGAAAGCAGTAAGCAATCCCCAAAACAAACAAGATATTGCGCAAAATTTCAAAGCTAGTCAGGAAAACCTGTGTGCTAACAGAAACAGGAGAGGGCTTCTAGTAGCTTCTGACTCCTCTGGTAAGGACCCATCACCAACAGTCTTGAACAACAAGTTATAACTATAAGCTAACTTTTCTCTCTCATCTTTTAAAATCAGATTTTCTACTATAGTGAACACAACTGTGTTCTCTGTATCATATTAAAAACAAATTCCTTCCTTTTTCTTCAGTCTCTAGGCCTGAATTTGTCTCCAACAGCCTTGTCTAGACATCCAGGTGTCTAGTTGTCATGATAACAGCTAATTTCTAATGTCTGATGCATTCTAAAAATTGAGTATAGGCCTAGAACATTGCTTTCTTCCACGAATTCTGGTCTAGTGTGTGTTTTAGCATATTACAGTTATACTATTATCAAACTGAAAAGCTGAGTACCTCTTGCTTCCCACTATGTGAAGCAGGCAGTTTTGAAAAGTAATGCTGGGTTTTAAATTGTATGAATGTTAGAATTAATGTGCAAAAAGTATATTCAAATATGATTGTTATAGACATAGGCAGATCAGATTTTTGAAATTGTAAGGACAGTTTATCAGAGCTGTTGCAAAATCTACTTTTCCTACTCATACCGTGGAAGGTGAAATGCTAGACAAATGTTGGGGAAAAAAAAGAAAAGAAGGAAAAAAAGATAAAACATGCTGTGACTTCTGTGAGACGCTCTTAGCCCTTCCCTCTTCTAAATCTGTAGGATCTCCAAAGACCTCAGATCACAAAGTAACTGTAAACTATTTGGGTCAATCCCAACTTGATGATTTGATGGCCCACTTGGACTCCATCAGGAGGCAGTGCCTGTACTCTTTTCCTGATGCTAGAGTAAGACTATTCTGATCTTGTCTGGCATCTGGATTAATAACATCAGTCATTGTCTTTATTACTTACTTCAGGTAAAAGTAATGGAAAATACATATTCCATTTCTACTATTACCAGTCTCTATCTGCAGGATGAATATGGTGGCTAGCGTTACAGGCTAGAGAGTGTTACAGAGGCATGGAAAGGCAATGGGAAAAATAATGTGGAGTAAGTAGAAGCCCTTCCACGCAAAAGAAGAGATATTTAGGTTCACAGTCCTATATGGTTGGATTTACAGCCACAGCATGGACCCAGTGTTATTTAACAAACCATGTTATTCCACCATTCAGAATAATTTTATTAAAAATTGCACAAATATTCACTATATTTGCAGCAATAATGTTGCTGCAAGTAATTGACTTGCACATGTTGATAAAACACTTGGTGAGTCAAATTTTGCTTTGCTGGACAAGGCTACAGTGACTTGCAATAACTTACATTGAGAAAAGTAAAATGTGGCACTGATTTCACCTTGAACACAACATCCGCAGGAGAGATGTCTGCTGTTACGCACTGGACTGCAGAAAATTACAATATTATCAATACCATGTTTCTTTTGGTTCACTTCTGGAATACCTCTCTAATTCTGACATGTGCTATACTATGTCACCTCCATGTGTGGTAGACTTACTCCTTTCATCTAGCTTTCAAGGTAGAGGACCTGAACTTAATTTCTTTTTTTTTCAGTCTGGTAAAGGCATTCTTCAGTTGAGCCATAATACAAAGCAGTGCTTTACACACCACTTAAATAAGCTGTCATAAAAAGAAGACTGGAATTCACAAAATCTGCTGGAATTGATGTTCATTCTTTCTTGACTGCAGTCTGTGCAAAAATGAAATTCACTATCTTTAGATTGATTGTTGTGATATACACCAAGCTCCAGTCCTTCAGAGTCTGACCACCTTGAGTGATATATGTTAATGACTTGCTTTAGCAATACACATAATATAAATCTTGCTGTCATTGATGAAAGAAATAAAAGTTTTATTTGTTAATGAAATATGATGTAGTCTTTCTGGTGCTCTATTTAAACATCACCTAGGAGTAGATCATGTTTTTAGAAGTCAGGAGTAGCCCCAGGCCCTCCATAATTCTAATTGATGTAAATGAAGAAAATAATGAAAGCTTGTGTGTGCTGACCCTGTTATACAGGGTGGTTTCACCTCAATTAATCAAAGAACCTTTAGAGATGTTGCAAGCATCTGGCCTGAATAGGGAGTTCTTCAGACTGATACTAAACTGGCTGCACTCAGTTGAGATACTGTGCCCAGATTTTTTGTGAAACTGCTTAGTTTCTAAATGCTGACATGTTTAAAGGAACTACCATCTTAAAAACAAAACTAAACTCCTCTCCCCAGAAAACATTGTCTTTGATGTTGGATAAATATGAGATGGATGGATAAATCTGAGAACCAACAGCTCCTTTTGGGAAGTTTCTGTTCTTGCTATGAAGCTGAAAGCACAGAGAAAATTCTCATCTTGTATTTGAAATGTCAAATACCAGGTTTGACAAAATTAATAGTATATAAAACAAAACCTAGGAATAATGCTTGCTTTTCAGTCACTATCTTCATAAAACTGACATTTGCAAAAGCTAATGCAGTTCAGAATTATTATTTATTTTTACTCTGTAGTAGCTTATTCTAGCATTTTTCTGGAAACACAGATACTCTAGTAGCATGTTACCTTTGTCACATCTGATATGTGTACTTTCCATAAAATGACCTTCATGCCATGCAGCCAATAATTTTTGCAAGTAACACCCAAAGACAAATGAAGGTCTGTAATAACACACTGGAAGGTTATGTTTATTGATTACAAGACTGAATATTTTTACAGTGATATTCCTTTCTCATAAAAATGAAACATGCACAGTTTTTTTTTTTTTTTTTTTTACAACTAGAAGTATTTACAATTGTTTTACAGATGTGGTTATTTAATTTTTTAGTGAGTTCATAGAGTGTTCAGTATCAAAGCAGTAATTCTAAACACTTATTATGTGCAGAAAGAATTAAAAAAAAAAAACCAAACGTTGGGGATAAGGTCCACCCATGTGCTGTTCATACAAATTTAAAGGCTGCCTAGCTTCTTGAATTGTAAACACTGGTTAATGAAATTTCTATAAGTTTAATGTCTTTCAAATGTGTAAACATAGACTTGTTTTTGCAAATTATGAAAGGTGTTTTTAGACAAAAAAGGAAGAGACAGGACAAGAAAAGTATAAGGGTGTGGTGAAGGTTAATGATAAGAAAAAGAAAAGGACAGCAAGATAATGTTCTGATTAAAAAGCAAAGGACCAGATGAGTTGTTTAGTACTCCTTGCAAATGTTTTGGCTTCTCAGGCACAACTGCTTCTTAATATCACCAAAACTGTACAAAAAGTATCTTAGTTTCTCTGAGCCTTCCTTCTTTTTAGGAAGAAAAGAAAAATCTGTTTTCATACTTATTTACTGGAACTTTTGTCAGGTTTTTTATTTGTCTGTCTTTTTGAAGAGATTCCTGCAAATACAAGTCTGAAACAACCTGAAGGCTGTTTGAGGTGAAAAAGCCAGATAAGCAGAAAGTAGTACTTTCGTGTGCTTTCCCAGGCCTGTCAAAAGGGTGCCTGCATTAGCCTGAAGGTAACACTACAAATCCTCATACATCAGCAAAGATCAAAATATGAGGAGAGCCATCCTTTTCTATTGAAACTAAAATAAAATGCGAAGTTGAGTAGGGAACCCAAGCAAGATTTGCAGGAAAGCCCTGCTGGGCTGAACATGCCTCTGTGCATCTCTTTCTGACAGTTGCTTGTGCCATTCTGGAAGAGAAATTAGAAGACCAAACCTAATTGACTCTTATAATTCCCGTTCTCTCCCTGAATGGAGATTGCCTTCATAAAGCTATAAGGCATTTTCTGAATAAGAGAAAGAAGTGAACTTAAGCAGCAAGAGAAAGGCCTTTTCTTTATCAAAAGGAAGCCATGAGCCCAGAACAAGGAAGAATTACACATTTTGCCATGAAAAACAAAGCTTATGAATATATCCTATTTCTCCAAGGAATTTAAGCTTCCCTTGGGTCACTTACCTGAGATATTATTACAATTGGTTTCACTATGGTCAATTTTACCACAGTGAAGTGAAGAAAAGAAAGTCATCACTTGCACAATACTGAGGCTTTTAGACTATATTATAGGCTGAACACACTAAGGAACAAACTAAAAATGATCAGTAACGGCCTTCTTGCTTCCACCTCTTAAATCAAATGCAAAAATTGAAGTATTTTTCTGACACAGTTTTTTAAAAATTTTATCTGCAAGGGACTTCTCATTATGTAGAAGCTGTGGGATGAAGGGATGTCTCTGTGGGAAGTGCAGGTTATAAATACAGCCCATGTGCAACAACGATGCCACAAGAGAAAAGTTGGCTGGGTTTCTGATTTATCCGCTGACCTTTGAATGCAATTGCCATATTAATACATGACATTAATATTGACGAAGGTCCTGGGAGGCATTTTTGACCCTAAGTGAAAGAAAGGACCGTTCCCTGAGGAGAAAAGAGAACAGCAGCTTGAGAAGGCGCAGGGCCCAGAGGTGTTGGAATTGGAGTGACGAGTCAGGAAGTGCCTGCAGAGGGTCTGAGTCCTGACTTCTCCCTCTGCCAAAGATGAGGCATAAGGAGTGGGGCAGCTTGTGCCCTATACAGTGACTTGTCCACACAACTCTCTTTTGCTTAGTGTGGACATCTTATGACACTTCTTGTTCAGACTAAGCAAGTCACAGCAGTTAATAATTTATAACAGTAGTAGATGACATAGTAAAAGACTCCTTGGGCTTACAGTAGCAGGCTTCCCTCACCAGCAAATTTTTCTCCTATGCAAGGAAATTTGATGTTTGCTGTGAGGGCCAAAACTGACCTCTTCGTACTTTCTGGGTAGTGCGTACCAGTTGTTATCAGGTACTCCACTACACTAAGTACATTGGTTGCTGCATTTTTCTGTTTTTTTACAGATAACCCACACAAATAAGAAGCATCTGGCTCCTCTCTTCAAAGGGTTAAGCTTAATTCCTAGCCACATGCACTGTCACAGTGGCACATTATAATTAAGATAAGAGCATTATGCTATTCAAAGAAAAAAGACTTAAAACTTAAAATTTTAAAACAGGAAGAAAGCTTTAACCTAAGCCTCTGAAGTACTCCAGATCATTTCTGTCTTACAAGATGAATCACAGTTTAAACAAGATCATAATTTACTACTCCAAAGTCTTCCTTAAACAGAACTATGATTTGCATCATACTACATGAAACACCCACCTTTTGCTTTTTAATATAATGGAGCTGTCACATGAGACATGTTTGTTTTGGACAGAAGCATGCTTCTACTTGATTTCAGCAATTTATTCTGATTCAGTCTAGTATATTTGCTGCATTATTTTTTTCCAATGAAGATTGCACAAATCTTCTTGCACCTAGTGCTGCTGCATATTTATTATCAGGATGACTGTATGGTTCTTTATGCCTAGATGGGAAGTACAAAGAAGAGGACATATGACACTGAGGGAATCTCCCTCCTTTGTTGGATGCAGAAGGTAACCTTGCCACGAAGGATGAGAAGAAGGCAGAGGTACTTAATGCCTTCTTTGCCTCAGTCTTTAATAGTCAAGCTAGTCATCCTCGGGTTTTTCAGGCCTCTGAGCTGGAAGATGGAGATAGGATGCAGAATGAAGTCCCAGTTGTCGAAGAGGTGGCAGTCACCGACCTGCTCCTCCACCTGGATGCGCACAAGTCCATGGGGCCAGATGGGATCCACCCGAGGATACTGAGGGAGCTGGCAGAGGAGCTGGCCAAGCCACTCTCCATCATTTAGCAGCAGTCCTGGTCAACCGCGGAGGTCCCAGATGACTGGAAGCTAGCAAACGTGATGCCCCTCTACAAGAAGGGTCGGAAAGAGGATCCGGGGAACTACAGGCCTGTCAGCCTGACCTCAGTGCCGGGGAAGGTCATGGAACAAATCATCTTGAGTGCCATTATGCAGCACGTGCGGGACAACCGGGGGATCAGGCTCAGCCAGCATGGGTTTATGAAAGGGAAATCCTGTTTCACTAACCTGGTCTCCTTCTATGACAAGGTGACCCTCTTAGTGGATGAGGGGAAGGCTGTGGACGTTGTCTACTTGGACTTTAGTAAGGCCTTTCACACTGTCTCCCACAGCATTCTCCTGGAGAAGCTGGCTGCTCAAGGCTTGGATGGGTGCACTCTACGCTGGGTTAAAAACTGGCTGGACGGCCAAGCCCAGAGGGTGGTGGTAAATGGAGTCAAATCCAGTTGGCGGTCGGTCATGAGTGGTGTTCCCCAGGGCTCAGTGTTGGGGCCGGTCCTGTTCAACATCTTTATTGATGATCCTGATGAGGAGATTGAGTGCACCCTCAGTAAGTTTGCAGATGACACCAAGTTGGGTGGAAGTGTCGATCTGCTGGAGGATAGGAAGGCCCTGCAGAGGGACCTGGACAGGCTGGATCACTGGGCTGGGGCCAACTGTATGAGATTCAACAAGGCAAAGTGCCGGGTCCTGCACTTGGGTCACAACAACCCCATGCAATGCTACAGGCTTGGGGAGGAGTGGCTGGAGAGCTGCCTGGTGGAAAAGGACCTGGGGGTGTTGGCTGACAACCGCCTGAACATGAGCCAGCAGTGTGCTCAGGTGGCCAAGAAAGCCAATGGCTTCCTGGCTTGTATCAGAAATAGTGTGGCCAGCAGGACCAGGGAGGTGATAGTGTCCCTGTACTCAGCACTGGTGAGGCCGCACCTCGAGTACGGTGTTCAGTTTTGGGCCCCTCACTACAAGAAGGACATCGAGGTGCTGGAGTATGTCCAAAGAAGGGCAACAAAGCCAGTGAAGAGCACAAGTCTTACGAGGAGCAGCTGAGGGAGCTGGGGTTGTTTAGTCTGGAGAAGAGGAGGCTGAGGGGAGACCTTATTGCTCTCTGCAACTACCTGAAAGGAGGTTGTAGCGAGGTGGGGGTTAGCCTCTTCTCCCTAGTAACGAGTGATAAAACGAGAGGAAACAGCCTCAAGCTGCACCAGGGGAGGTTTAGGTTGGATATTAGGAAAAACTTCTTCACCGAAAGGGTAGTCAAGCATTAGAACAGGCTTCCCAGGGAAGTGGTTGAGTCTCCATCCCTGGAGGTATTTAAAAGGAGGGTAGACATGGTGCTTGAGGACATGGTATAGTGATGGACTTGGCAGTGATAGGTTGACGGTTGGACTCGATGATCTTAAGGGTCTTTTCCAACCTTAATGATCCTATGATTCTATGAAACTAAACTGGAAGAAGAAAGTAGACAAATTATAAACAATATTCATATACATTTATAAAACATGCTGATATTTTGCATTAACTGAATATCTGCTAACTAATACTTATGACACTTCATTTTATATAAGTAAAATGATGTTATTTTGCAAAGCATCTGTTTTTTCCAAAGAACTGAGCTTTCTTGTCTTTTAAATAAGTCTGAACTTAAAGATCTATCATATTCCTTTCCACACCCCCAAGGACCACTTTAAAATACTACCTTGTTTTCTTAACATAAATTTGTGAGTAGAAAAGAAACCAATGCAAAGGAATAACATAATAAGAGAGTCTGTTTAATTTGTGCCTATATCAATGATTACCGTGCCATGTTATTGAAGACCCATAGACTTCTGTGTTGCCATGAGAATACCTTAGGAGTTCCTGTTTTCCCACCCTCTACAGAAACCGGCTCACAAATATTTTCAAAGGTGAATACACTAAATTCACAGCCTAATTTATGTGTGCTTTTTATTATCCTTGTTTTCCTGTTATCTGAGTCAAAACACACCTCCCTTGTATCCTTACTGCACTTCCCTGGAGAAGTAGACTGAGAGATAGACAGGACTTTGGTAGATGATATAGGTGTTAAACTGGCTGGACAGCAAGTGTGCAGGACCTGTTGTGATTATACTTGACTAGATTTGTTGACCTTTTTGTACAGAGACAACTTAATCCTTCCATCACAGCATCTGTAATACTTCTACGCACAAAAACTTTGGGGTAAGTTAATGGCCAGCTTAGACTGATTTGCTTTTTCTTGGGTAATAAACACAACACACTATTTTGCAGGAAGTTTCCAGTCTCTTTCTTTATAAGAGCAATACAATTGTGATTTAACTATTTACCACTGTGATAGCCAAACATTTTGCAGACCAGGTATGCCAACTGATTTTTTTCCCAAAGACTACTTAAATATCAGGAGGTGCTAAAACTTACTTAGTGTTGACCCTACCCAGGTAAGTTCATTATAGAATTAGGAACAGAAACAGTAGGAATTAAAGGCTCTGCTCTTATATATCCTGAGCAGCCTAACCACTAAATGACAGCATAGGAATGAACAAAGCCATCTAAATTTTTCACGATAACAAAAACATATCATGGTACTACCATGTGTAATGATACTATTAAATCAAATATGATAGGCTAATACGTGGATAGCAGGGAGAAGGGAGGTCAGAGTATCATGTAACTTCTGATTTTAGCACATTCTTGCTGATTGCAAGGGGTTTGGCAAAGTCCAAAGGCAGCTTTTAAGCAGAAGCCCAGCTGGCAAGAAGAGATGAGGGGCAACAAGAGCCTGTGAAGACATGGGTATAGACTGACGCCAGAGTCATTTAGATACACTGCTGCCTTACCAAGTATGCTGCCCATCACTATTACAGAGCCATGTTCCTCTTCCCTTGCTGTCTTTCCAGCTCATGAATCTTTCATTCCTTTGTGCACAGTGAGCTGAGCTTTAATAGGAGCATTAAGGGGGTGAGAGGAGGACAAGCTATTTTATACAAAATGCTCATCATATCATTGTAGCTGTTTAATTAAAATGTTCATGACATTTATGATTATCCCAATTGATGTAGGTTAGATGTCCTCTCAACCCAACCCCAGGATCAGGACTCTCAGAGGGCTGAAGGACTTCATTGACCAGCCTGCCCCTTCTCCTTCCATACATTTGTTAAAGGGTAATGGCAAACAGAATCTCATCCAAAGTTTGCCACATAATCACGTTCTGTACTAATGACAGAGAGGCTATATCATTATCATAGTCAGGGTATATAACTGAGAATAAAGTTTTCCTGATTTACAGTTCCTAATGCATGCCTTTCCTATTTTATAATACACTTAATTTTTGTCCCAGTAACTGTCACAGCATTTAAGTTCAGAAATAAAGGTGATGTGATCCACACAGAATAAAATAGCTGTAGTTGATAATATCAAGGTCCTGTTAAGTTTAATATCCTTTCTCCTATACTTGCCAGAAGCCTGAAAGGTAGCAAAAGTTCACCAAAATAGGCCTCCCTCTGCTAATTCTTAGGAATTATTTCTTTCTCGCTCCCACTGATTAGTAGATATACTGAAATATTAGTCTTTTACTTCATCATGATTTTGATGTGAGGATGTCTATCATTTTGCTTTTTTTCATCAGCAATTGAAATGAGGTTTTTTTCACTAAGCCATGTCTCAATGCCATTTTTTTTTTCTCCACACAGATCACTGGAGCAGCTCATTAACTCTGAAAGTGAGTTTTGCATCTCTGGTGTAAGACATTTCCTCACACTTTGGTCCTTAACATCTCTGAAGCATGGCTGTACAGTAAAGACATTATCAATTAGTATTTACTTTTCAGTTAAAGTTAGGATGATTTTTCCACAAGCTGTTGCTATGTTCATATATTTCGTCTATCTGTCTATTGATGGGAATGACAACGTATCAAAACACTATGCATTTAGCAAAGAAATGAAAGCTTTCTGTATCTGTATTAAATTTTATCCTTCAGCTCCTCCTTTTAACCTCTCCTGAAATTCCATTAAAAATCGCAAATGCTAAAGCAAACAGTTTAATTAAATGGCTATCAGCTGAACACTAATTTTCAAGAAATCATTGGTTTATTCTTTGCACAGAAATTGCCTAATCCCCTACTGACTCTTTTATATGAACTAGCAATTGACACTTCTACTGCTGTTCAGAAGTTTGCTAATGTTTTCTTTTGATCATGCATTTTAGGATTTGTTTTCTGGTTGCATGGCTAGTGTACACTTTCTATATTTTTGGTGCCAAAAATTAAAAAAAAAAAAAAAACTTCCATTCAAGATCTCTGTGTTATTTTACAGAACTTTACAAATCTATCTCAATAGAATTTAACCCAAATAAATCTAATTTCATAGAATGAGGAATCAGGTCCATAAGAATCCGCTGCTGCAGAACAGGCAGAAAAAAATATACTAGATAGAAATTATAAATTCTGATGAAAATAATATACTCCAAATCAAATTCAAATCCAGAATATCAGAATAGCAGAGAACAGAGTGAGGAGAGAAGTGAGAGTGAGGGAAAGAGAGGGGGAGGGAGGATGAGGGAGGAAGGTTTGTCGCTGGCTTGAGTTAAAAAGGAGTATAGAGTTACTCCAGGGTGTCTTTGCTAATAATGACAAGATCGTTTGCTTCTCACATCTGTAGCAAAAAATGAGAGGATAAGGTGGAAAAGAGGTCCTGGGATGTACCAGCTGTTGATGTTGGTCCTCCCTGCTGAGCCCAGAGCCTTGTGCCCCTACTGGAAGGCATCACAATCTGTTGACATCTCCAGCTCTCTGCAACTTCGGGACACTCAGCTGAATCTAAGACGACGATCATCTGGCTGAGTGAACAAAAATCAGTGCCTACAGTGAAAAAGCGGGACTAACACACAAAGCAGATGGCTGGAGGCCTGCTCATTCCTGTTTCTGGAGCTGTTTACACTCTTCAGTGACTAATTTTGACATGTTATACTACTAATGAAGTTTTTTGGTGTGACCCAGTAAACTGCATATAGTGCAGTCTGGGACCACTCTAATTTGACTTCTGCAGCCCAGTGCTATTTCTGATCTACAGACAGTCAATTAAAATTGTCCATGCCTGACTAATAATGGTCAGTGAGCAATCAAAGCCAAATTTCAAAATGACAACTTTCTCACATATATACTACTTAAAACCTGCAGTTTTGTATTCTCTTAGCTAAAATACCTTGAAAATGTGTAACATCAGTGTTTAATATTTGTCCTTGTGGGACTGTGATCATAGCCATGGCATAGAAGATCATAGAATCATAGAATCATAGAATCATCAAGGTTGGAAAAGACCTTTAAGATCATCGAGTCCAACCGTCAGCCTATCACTGCCATGTTCATCTATACCATGTCTTCAAGCACCGTATCTATCCATTCTTTAAATACCTCCAGGGATGGAGACTCAACCACTTCCCTGGGCAGCCTGTTCCAATGCTTGACCACGCTCTCGGTGAAGAAGTTTTTCCTTTGCATGTTGCAATGGCCTCCAAGACCTTCACTGACATAACTGTCCAGAAATCTGAAGTTTTATCCATGCTTTCCTATATCAAAGCATGCAGACCTGGAAATGGCAAGAGAACATTCTCTGATGCAAATGCTAGTATTTCAAAAGCGAAGTTCAAAAAATTTTGGTTAGGTTACCGTCTAACTCTTGCTCCCAGACATAGAGGCTACTGGGATTATGTTGACTGACATACAAAATCTAGAACTGAAACATAGAGTCAATACTTTAAATATTCCAAGACAACTTAAAGTGGAATTTAGTTGAGTATCATGGAGAGGTTTGAATGAAAACTTATTTCATCCCATCCGTAGTTTTTAGTTTTTTTCTCAGAAGGCAATGAAGGATATTAAACAGGAGAATCTCAGACATCCTACAGTTATCCAACTTGAAAAAAAAACCACTTGGCCTAGTCTGTAAATATCTCTTTTGCCTGTGTCTTAAACTCATTCACAGTTTCATAACGATGGTTCCATGGGCACTGAGGATCAGTAAATGATTATCCAGCTAAGCAGTCGAAACTAAAAATAAAACATATAAACAAACAGTTTAAGGTTATTCTGGGGCTCTTAAAGGCAAGCAATCTAACAATAGTAATGGGTGAATGACATTCTTTGTTTAGTCAAAAACTAAAGAGCCTATCTAGTCTGGAAGCATTTTGCAAAGGGCTTGAATTAATATGAACAAAGAGGAAACAGCAGTTATTTTCCAGAGTCTGGGTTGCGGACTTTTGTACCACCAGCTCCAATGGCCAATTCCTTGACATTCCTCAGCTTTGTGGCTACTCAGGATTTTCCATCTTAATCAGGGCTACACCAGTTCAGCCATGTCCCAGTGGCTAAGGCAGTCATTCAGGGTGCAGTTTTGGGGTTTTTGTTTGCCTTGTGCTATTCACTATCATTTCAGATTTGGATTATCAAAATTGTCTATTATTATAGCCCCTCCACCTAATAGGAGCAGGGTCCCTATTGAGGTCTATATTTGTCCTATCTTTAGGAAAAATTCCTAGTTTATGGAAGCGATCTCATGAACGGTGACCTGTGAACAGTCTCAATATCAGTACAAAATGTTGGGCTGCTAAAATGGCACAAACCATAACACAGCAACTGATCATTCGCATACTTTTTGCATGGAGAATACTACTGACTTTTGCCATAATGAATCCAAGCAATGTCACTTTTTAGCCCAGCATAATGTTGCCCAACAGCCTAGAAAAGAGGTACCAGTAATTTGGTAACTGTCCATCTACACATTCGTTGTGCACTCAAAACCTCTATGACATCCACCAGTTGTGTCAGGCATCGTGAAAACCTACCTACAAGGCACTTTTTCTATGTAACCTTTCTATATTGCTTATTATTGACAAAAATCTTTTGTGCTGATATTTACCATACAGACACTATTTAACGTGTTAATTACAGATGAACCCAATATTAGCCTTTTAGTGACATGTCATCTAATCGTCCTATTGGGACAAGGTCTAGCTGGAATCACTATGAAGAATCAGATATTTTTGACGGAAGGGAACTAAGCCAGTATGCATAAAATAAAGTGGATGACTCCCCCAAAAGTCTTAATGCAATCATCAGTAAAATTTATAGTGCTCACAGAGACATTTGTCTTGTGTTATGAAATGTACTGAAGACAGAAAACAAAGTGTTTATCTGTCCATGTTTGCATGAAACTTTTCATTTCATTTGGTTTGCTTTAATCCTCTCATTTTTTCCCTTTCTCTCAGTCAGCTAAAAAAAAATACTTTTGTTGTGTAGTGCTCACCAGTATATAATTATCCAAACATTACTTTATATGGGGATTTTAGGATCTCCTCACTTAAACCAATGCATATTTTGATTCTTCACATCCTACCTTTGATCACAGGAAGGCAATTCTGCAGAAACTCTGTTTTCTCATTTTAGACCCCCAAAGAACAGAGCGAGAGAAAAAAAAAAAAAAAAACCCACAACACAACCCTCCCAAATACCATTTTTAATTTATTATTTCTGGGGCTCAGAGGAAGGCAGTGGCTGCCTTCTGTTCTGCTACCACTCAGACATTTCTTAGTTTCTGACTTCCGAGCAATGTTTTTTCACAGTAGCTGTTGATTCATGCATTTGATCCATCTTCCCTCCACTGTTTTAATCTGCCTTGTCCTGGTACTCCCCACCCATCTGCAGAACTTGACTGTAACACTCAAAAAGCTTTACTTATCCATAAGCTGGAGATAGTCTTGAATTTCCATTGTCTCATGTAAGGAGTTCCACTACTCTAGCAAGAAACTTTTTCATCTGAGGACATTTTGCAGTGACTTTGCAATCATTCATCACAGCTGTAAAAGGCTCCAACAGACCACAGGGGAGCAGGACTTTTTGCATCAGAAGTTTAAAATACCAGATCTTCTCCTGGCACTATTTGTATACTAACAGAGCACAAGCAGTGGAGTAAAGAAGGGATTACAGTTAACAGTGATACCATCTGAGGACAATGTTGGTGCCACAGCTCTTTGCAAAGTAGCAGCAATATAAATGTGTCAATGTCCTCCTAAAGAAGAAACTAAAATTTCTCTTGCATTTTCCAGAAACAGTGCCTAATGCTGGAAGAGGTTTTAGCTCAAGTTAACTAAATGGGATAAAATTCCCAGACCTGATAAGATAGATAGTAACTTTCTGATGAGCTGCCAGGTATATATGAAGAATGAAGTTCCCACCCCCTCCACACACATAAGTTTATCACAACCTATTAATTCATATGAAAACTTCAAAGTGCCTCATCTTCTGTAGGACTTTACCTCCAATTATCCAGCTCCAGGTAATAACTCAACCTTATTTTATTTCTCACTGTGAAGAGAAGGGCAAAGATACAGAAGAGGAACTCCTGAAGTATATGAACTGAGAACAGTGGCAGGAGTGACGTTTGCTGGGCTCCTGCAATCCTTTGTGAGCTTAACAGCTTTTAGAGGACTTTTCAGCTTTAGGGTTTATCTAACTTCCTCTGGAGACAGAGCTGGCCATGAACTGTTCCCAAAGAGGAGAATAGGGACATTTGTTCTTTAAATATGCTTCATAATTGTGTTTGATGTTGTCCAATGCTTGATACCATGTAGATGTTAATTAAGTACAAAAAACTATTTTCTCTACTTTGTTCAGGCAAAAAAAATCAACCCTGGTAGGTTTCACAATCAAAACTATAATCTTTCTCAAGCATGCAAATTAACAATTAGAACATCTCAACAATGGAATTCTGCTAATCCCTCCACAGGAGAAAATTGGTTATCTGCCTACGGCACCAATTAACCAAACAAAAGCTGTTTAAAGCAGAAAAATAAACAGAAAATTTACTAGGGTTGAATTGTTTTACACTCCAGATAGACAGATCCTCCCACCGTGGTGCTGGATTTAGTTTATTTTTGTGAGAGCAAGCTGCTGCAAAAGGTGTTGGGTTGAGACCAGTGGGAAATGAAGTTCATTGTTTGAGGAGGTAGAGCATGGCCATTGCAAACTAGATTCCCACATCTCAGGCTGAAGCCTGTGAACTTCAGCACAAGATGATAATAAAGTTACAGTCCTCTGCAGCATTTCTTGCACTTTCTTTTTCAATGACTCATCATCCAGTGCTAGAGACAAGATAATGAACTAGCTCGACTACTGGGCTCATTCAGCTTTCCATTTCCTTAGTCCAAATGTTTTTGTTTACCATCTAATTGGATCTTATGCTATGGTTCTGGAAATCTCTATATAATAGCATTAGCTACCCCTGTCATGCAGTAACAAACACAGTTATGCAAAGTTCAAAAAATAACTAACATAGATCACTATGTCATATTTGGCTGACACAACCGTTGTCAAAAAAAAGAGTGTATTATCTCTGGGTGTGGCCAATCTGAGTACCAACATGTTTTAAATTGTGACCTACCTGAGGGGAACACCCAAATCATTGAAGCAGGTGGTGCTGGGAAGAGGCGTGTGAAAAAACTCCGCACCTACAGAAACACTGTACAACTTGGCAGTCTTCCAGTTTCATAAAATAAGGGAAACATCATTCGTGCAGGTGCAATATAACTCATTTTGGTTGTGTGTGAAAATAAAACTTTCATTCAGAAAGCATTACTTGCTCTAACATGATTTTGTTTGGGGTTGGAGTGTAGCTGAGAGAGAAGATATTAGCATTCTGGAGCAAGCCTACAAGAACAAAAAAAGCTGAAACAATTCTTAAAAAGAAAAGATTGAAATAATTAAAAGCACCTTTTAAAATTCTTTTTAATTGAACACAAAATAAGTTAAAAAAATAAAATATAAACTGACAGTTCTGGAAATCGAAACATTCTGTCTGTGGAATTAATATAAAGCAAAGAATGACTATACATCTCCCTATTCCTCCTTATTGTCCCCTCAGTGTGCCTCCAACTGTTCTAGCTGAGCTGTCCTTACTATACCCCTCATCAAAGTAAAACAGTAATATTCTTCGTTGGATTAGACACTTTGACTCCATTCTTTTGCAAGAGAATATTGTTGTGGCAGTACCTGTGGCATTTACGTGCAATGTATCTGTTGGCTTTACTGTGAATTTACATCTAGTACCTCCATAGTATATGATTGCTTTTGCAGAAGAATTTATTTAATGTAACTAGAGTCTTCTAGGTACACTACCTATCTCCCAGGGAATATGATTTGAAGTCATGCAAATTGAACAGTAACATTGCAAGTTCTGGGTAATAGTTATGTTTCTGTAATTCAGAGGATCGTTTTGTTTTCATATCCAGATGCTCAGTTTTGAAAGTGCCAAAGTTCATCAATAGATCCTAGTTATAAGAATATCTTACATCGAGTGGACAGGCAGGCTTGCTGGAATGGAATGTTTATTTACCAACATGTTTTAAAAGAACAGGCTATTGTTGATTGTGAATGGCACAAACTAAGCTGTGCTTGAAAGAAAGGCCTTGAAGGCTGAAGCCCAGTTCTACCTTCCCAGATCTCGGAGATGACCCACCCACCATTGCTTCTCTTGAAATACTGTTAATTTGTTTATTCCTCCTTGTGATCTGGAAGTAAAAAAATGTTTTGGGTTTTTTCCTCCCTCTGTAATCCACTTGGTGTGTTTTGAAGTTGTGGGTGCATCGTTACGTATTTCTAAAGGAAGTCCAGCTGAAATGCCTACAACTAAATCTTACAGTTAGAATTCCATTAAACAATGAGGTGCATTTAGGAAGCCAGAGAGAGAAAACACATTTAATAACCTAGAGGCTGGGTGCAACTTCATGTTGCTTCAAAGTAGTTCCTATTTTAAATCCTAGTATTGCTTGAGGCCAAAAACTGACTTTATTACATTTCAAAATGAAAAAAAAGCCCCATGCACCTGCTTTTGTAACAGACTTATAAAAAAAAATTACTGACACTTATAGAAGGAATACATTGTGTAGATCATATATGTCATCAGTTTAACAACAAAAACATGATAATTCATTCTCTGAGCAAAAGAAAGCATGGAGGTTCAACCTATGTTGGTTCACTGAAACAATAGTACATTAAAAGTGGCTACGACTCTACACTGTAAAGTGGAACATCTGGGTTATCTTTCTAGCTCTGTGTCTGACCTGCTTTTGTCACTTTAGGACAGATCTGCAGAAAGACTTTATTGCAAAAATGCAAACCATAGTGAATGTTAAAGATCTAGGGCCAGGTCTGAAAGTAATGCACTCAAATACATAAAGTCACATTCATGTGAGATTTAGACTCTTAACTGCAAGACCTTTAAAACTATTCCAACCTGAACCCACTTTATTTGCAGGTAATTTCATGATGAAAATAATCTGAAAGGTGTGTGGCATTAGTAGGACTATACACTGTTGTCCCATGAAAGATGGCAAAGCTGGGCCAGAGGAGAAGGAAAACTGCACAAGAGGATACTCATTTAGGATATCCTTTAGGATAGAATGATTTATATGTGCAGAGAAGAAAAGAAGGTTTTCCATCTTTTCTATGGTACATAACCTGAGGGCTGGCAGAAATGTCTTTTCTATTTGCTAAAAGAATGGGAACAATTGAGGTTTTATATAACAGTGAAACTCTGGTAAAAGATACCTAAATATTCTCATTCCGAATTTTCTTTTCCCTTATTTATAACTTAGACTGTAGTTTCCATATGTTTGTTTCAAACTGAAGATAACTTAAAAAACTTTGAGCAATCAGGCTCAAACTTTTCTAGGAGGCAGAATGTGATATACATGCACTCGCACACACACACACACACACTCACACACAGACACACATGTTATATTCATACACATTGTTACTTTGAGACAGCAATATAGTATATAGTGCTGGAGCATTCCAACAATACAGACATGTCTTCTCATGATTCAGTGAAAACCATTTATATCTGGCTAAGGTGCAAAGATTTCAGTGCAAAGATTTATCAGTCAAATGTAAACTTTTTTTATATTCCATTAACACTCCTGGTTGGAATTCCCATGTGCACAATGTTTAATATACAAGGGGAAAGAAAATTCTGATTCTGAGATTTATTCATTTCAAAGAGGTGTACATAAGAAATCCAAGGAATTTTTAATTGAAGACTCCTGTGAAATGTGATGTGCGAGGATCAGATAAGATAGCTAGATTATATGACATGTACATGTTTAAATATACACATCCTTTAAACAGAAATCACATTTCTGTTACTACAGAAACACAAATCATGGAATATTAAGCAGAAATCACAGTTCTCTTAGGATACTAATCCTTTCAGTTAAAAAGTAGGCACAATGCACCTAAATACTTCCAGGATACACTTACAATCTGTGAACAAAATCCATGTGTTTCTAGACTATTTTTTGCCCCCTTTTGCATGGCTAGAGCAACCAGCAACAGCCATACTTCAACTTATACATTTGATAAAGATACTGTGAGAAGACAGGCAAAGGGGAAAATAATGGAAGCAAAGTTGTGACCTGCTGTGAGCTGGCACAGGCTCTGGGCTCAGTTTCTGTGCAGAGCAACCACTCCACAGTACTGTATAATCTCCCAGGCTCAAAGATACTAGCAGTGGTTGTGGTCACGTAGGAGATGCAAAGATTCTGAGGTGAAGGATGCTATTAAATTTTTAAATTTAATCTGACAGTTTGTTTTAGCTGGAGAAACTATTGATCACTTTGAACACTTCTTTCTTTTTTTTGTAATTTTTAATGTTACTCTTCCAGCAAGCACACAGTTAAATTGACAGGACTTCATTTGTAATCCACAGAACAATAGATGACCTGAGTAAAACTGTGCGCTATCCTCCAGATGTTGTGTTCACTGAAACACCTGGAAGAGCCACAGGAGAGAAGCAAGAATGACCGCTGCATTTGCTAAAGTAGCAGCTGTATGTTCAGCAGGCAGAACACATTGCCCTGCCTTCAGCACCTATCAGTTCCATGCTTTCTGAATTTATTAAACCCTTAAATTAGCCCATCATATAGCTACTGGCATGTTCCATTTCCCATGGAAAAAATCCTAGTGGTTCTTCCTTCCCTCAAGGTAAAATACTGTGAAACCACACTTGTAGCTTTTAGTGCTTGACTTAGTTCTTATCCGACTTCAGGTGTGGACCTAACTGCTTTGCTGGGTTCACACTTTCTCTTGCCTCAATGCTGTGCTTCTATCAACCTCCAGTTTTATCTGGGGACGTGGGAAAAGTAACAGCCATAGTCCACCAAGAATTATTTGAAAAGAGCCATGTTCTATACCACAACACTAGTAAAGGGGCTTGAATTAGAGGTACATACATTCCTAGCATGCAACTCAACAGCAAGAACTTAAAGCTTTTCATGAGATTTTCATTAAATTGAATAAATATGTGGTACCAACAGGAGCAAGAGATTGGACTTCATGACCCAGTGCCATTCCCCTATGTTTTATGTACATTACACAACATCCCTATGTTCAACTACTGCCATATTGAAAGGGTTTATTTTAAATAGGAAAGTTTTTAATGCACTGAAACATACTAAATAGATACTTTAGAGAGGCTAAGTATAACAAGTCTCAAAAGTAAAGATATAATTTTGCTTCATTTTTCCCCTTTAGTAATTTCAATTTTAATAAAGTCTTAAACATACAAGGTCTATGCAAAGCTGAAGTTAATTCCTTGGCTTCTATGGAGTCCCTCAGGTCTTATACAGTTTTCTCAAAGATTCTGTCTACAAGAATTTTCCTAAAATCTCATGGTTTATTTGTTAAACCTTTTTACAGTGACATGGTCCTACAATTTCACCTTGAAATTGCTTCCTTTAGTGATCTCTGGTTTCACTCTTCTTTTTTTTTGCTTACTTTTAAAAAGCTGGATGTCAGTATGCATACTTTTTTGTAACTAGTATATAATCAATTTTCTCATCTCTTTTCCCTTTTTCCTAGAAACCACTCACATAATTCTGAGTTGTGCTGGATACTCCAGCTCTCAGGAAACAAACCTGTTTCTTGGTTCCCAAATGTTCCATCTTGTAAAAAAGAATCGTAGAAAAGAGGCCCTGAGCATAGGAAAAACTCCAAGTCAGTTGTAACTAAGTAATACTGAGTGAATCATTATGTATGGTCATCTTCTCCACTGACACCCATGGCCATTAGGATTCCTTCTGTTTACAAATGGATGTGAGAAGGAAAATGAACCTGTTGAAATTTAAAAGTAGATAAGTGCCAGCCATGTAGTCTATTCCCAGTGCAATTACCACTCCAGTTTTTGCCCTATTCAAGCATCTTCAAAGACTACACTCTATTCAAATAGTTTCATTGAAATTAGTACTTTTCAATATAAGGCTGTTAGAATTCAGTCTTCATTTAGTGGTTTTATTCTGTCCTGTTGAACAAGTTGCCACTAAAACAACAAAAACACCGCAAAGACACTAACTACTGGGCTGGGCACTTCATTCTTCAAAACTCAAAGAAAAAAAATATCAATTTAGGAGTTTGTTTGAATCCAAACTGTTCCGAGTCAAGGTAAAATTCTGCAAGCAAACTGGGGGAAAACTTTGGGGAGGATGCAACTTTCATTTTATCTTTCAGAACAAATTCTTTCGACTTTTTTTCTATAAACGTCATTTATTTTGACATTGATATAAATTAAAAAAATAAAGGAAGGTGTTCCCTGAAAACCAGAACTAAAGTGACGTGATTCCCAATAGAGTTGTGTACTTTGTTCCCTATACCCTCTAGTGTCAGCTTGCCTTCATTTCTTTTGCCACTTTTAGCTGGAAAGAACAGCATGCTGTGGCTAGTCTGCAGTCATACATGTGCACTTTGATCTTCTCACACATGCAGCCTGACGGGAATCCTGGCTACCAAGCAAAACAGATAATGGGTGAGATCTGCTCACTTGTCTTCAGCAGTAGCCCTAATTTGGGTCTCCTTTCTCTACCTGGATAACAGTTTTCAGAGAGCTTGTAGGAGCTTCATTGCTTCTGAAATGTGTATCCTTCTTTCAGACTTGCTTAGTATAGGCAAATGAATTATTGCCATAGCAGGTAAGCAAGAACAGAAATACAGAGGATGGATAACCTGATCTTGTATTCTTTGTTTCTGTATCTTTTAAATACACTTATTTTTTTTAAATACAAATGTATTCACACTTTTTCAGCTTGACTGAGAAACCAATATATGTATAAATATATGTTGGAACACCTTCTGGCATCCCATCAGAGGCATTCTTTGGAATCCACTGCAGCTTCATCCAGAAGGCCAGTAACTGAACAAAAGCTGGGAATGAACTGATTTCCTAAGAATCGTTACCCTCCAGGTGTTTTTTGGAGTGTTAATAGAACATGGTAAAAAACCTTCTGCTCATGTCCTACAGCTCTTGTCCAGGCTAAACCTAACCTGTAGCTAAAAGGAAAACTTCCCTCTGATGGGTTATCAGTCAGTTATCTTTGGCAAGCTGCAAATAAAGTTATAAATATGTGAAAAGAAAAAAATACCTAAATGCAGTTGGCTAAGAAATCTTTAAATTTTGGTGTTTCTGTTTCTTCTTTCTTTTTAATGAACTAGATATTTTAAGAGTATAAAATAGCATAAAGACATTTACATGCGCTTGAGAAATGTTTCTACGTGATAACACTGCTAAGGTTTTAAGTGACTTTAGAAGTGTTTCTAGCATTTCCCTGAAAAAACTTAGCATCCTTTTCATTTACAGAGCAGTTTGTAGAAATATCCCCAGCAGAGGGAGTGTCTCATCTGTTTGAGATGAAGCCTGAAAGATTAGCAAAAGCAAATTTTTACTTTTGTTCTACAAATGAAAAACAGTGTTAAATATAGTAATTTACCTAAGTTCCTATTTAAAAAACATTTTTACTCTCTCTTATCATTATGCGAGAAGAGCATGGTGGTGTGTCTGCAAGAAGCAAGTAGAGAGCCATAAAAAAGTCTTACTGTAGTATGAGCCATAAAAAAACTTACTGTAGTGAGTTCCAGAAAAGAGTCTTATATTTTCCCTGCTTTGTACCTCGCTTTTTCATTGCATTTCACTGCATACAAAGTAGGCATAAAATCCTGAATATCAGAATTTTTAGTTCACTTATCCTGATAGCATGTAATAATTTAGACCTAGTTTTGAAACAAACACATAAGCAGACAAATTGAAAATTATTGGAATATTAAGCCTCTAGGTCCAACCTTTCTGGATATAAATCAGTATTGACAGATGAGCTTTAGTGGACTTATTTTGATTTATAACTGATGAGTATTTAAGCTAGGAACATTAAATAAGATGCATCATTTAAGTGAAAAAATAAGTTTGAAGGACAAAGTGAATTTTAGTTGGTTTTTGATCCATTGCTTTCAGCAGTATTAAAACTGGTGTCAATAGCACAGCACAAGAAAACTTAGTTCTCTAAAAGGCCAGGGTGCAACTACAACAGTTGTTCTGTTTAAGCCAAAGAGCAACCAACCCCCAGTAGTTTTCATTCCCCAATTTCATGGCCAAAATTTTCCACTCTAGTTTTAACAGCATGAGAGGGGCTTACTATTCCTTCTGATGCTAGAAAAGCCACTTGGTAAATCAACACCTCAGTATTTAATAACAGCAGTCTGCTGCACCCCTCTGTGATCATGCAGGTCCCATTCCGATTGTTGGGAGTTAATGAGACAGGGTCCACTAGCTGGGGAGTTAGCCCACAGGGGAAGCCAGAGATCTTGCCAGTGTAAAATACCGCTTGGGTGATGATTCAGGAGTCCCCTTCTATGGCCCATTTGCCTCAGGGAAGCGAGAAGTACCATACAGTTGCATTATAATTGGAGAAAGCGCATTGTGCTCAGTTTGCACAGTGTCTGGTTGCAGCTAATTAACATTCAGCATCCTAAAGTCATTTTAGGATAGGGATATAGCTCAGGGCTCAGGTCGCCAGTTTCAAGGGCCCCAAATGCCCATCCATCGGTCAGTAACATGGTTTTCATGGCAACCAGCTGCTTTTCCAAACACTCAACTCTTTGGGCATCTGGAAAAATAGGTAAATTCTTACATAAATCATCCCCATGCCCACTACATCTAATGTTGTTCAGTTAATCTGCACAATGCATTGTGTTTACTACATATGTGCAGAGTGACATTATATCCCATGTGCTGTTAGACTGAGCTGGGAGTTTGATCTATCCATGTGGGACTATAAGGGCTCCCTGGTAGTATTGCCGCAAAAAAACCCTGAGATCAATTGTTCCATTTAGTCATTAAACCTTAACTTGTCACAGCAAGGTTTCAAACCACAGCCCATACACTGACAAGGCACATAAGGCATAGAAAGAATGTTAGTAAACACAGAGAATCTTTATGCAACCATAATGGAAACCGGTTTGGATCTCCAAACCTGGTCATTTCCTCAGTCCACTGTACTAGAAATATAATATTTACTCAAAAGTCTTCTGATGGGTCCATCCTTCATTTTTCTAATTTAAGTAATTCCTTTCCTCTGTGGAGGAATAAATTTTGTGGGTGTGGCTTGACACAATTTCTTAAAATTATATTTTCTGTTGTTTATTTTTTTAAAAAAAACCCACTTCTTCCTAAAGCAGCAGGAATAGGATTGTAGTACATTTACCCATGATGGATAAATATAATCTATACTTTTAAGAGTTTTGAAAGTTTGATCCACTTAACTAATTAAAAATATTCCTATTGGGGAAACCACTCGTGATAATGTTAGCTGCTTGTTCTTAATATCCCTATGAGATTACTGTGGCTACAATAGGACCCTTATGTACATCAGGAAGTATGTAAAGCGCACTGTGGTTGGAAAGAAAAACATTGACATGGAAACACTGAAGATATTAAGAGTCAATGCCTGGGCTATAGCTGAGGAACATGAGATCAAACATGAGGAAACTCTCAACAATAACATTTGTGTTTCCACAGACCTGGAGCCACTCTTCATGCCTCGCTTTCTGGCAGACAGTAGTAGATGTTTATAGCACTTGCAAAAAGACTTTCTAGCCCACCACTAATCTTGTACACATGTGGACTATGGAGAAATCTGGGCCATGCCCGTCTTCCTCTCTTCACCGTGCTCATCTCCCCCTCTTCACCCAGACAGTAGGGACAGGGTGCAAGAACCTCTGTGCCCTAAAGAGCGTTGCAGGGCAGAACCTCTGAAGAGGGACTCTGCCATGCTTATGGTTTGTGAAATAGGAAAAAAAAGTAAAATTCTGTCTCTGACACATTAGATAACTTATGTTCTCAACAGGTACTCTGGTGCATAGGACAAGAATGTGAGCTTTATCAGCTAGCATATAAAGAAAGATGCAAATAACATATAAAAGACATGTATATGCACCTTTCCAAATTTGAGACATTAAGAAAAATTCTACTAAAACCCACCTACAAACTCAGTGTATGTGTTTTTCATTCTAAAACCTGAGCTGATTCTTCAACTCCCGTCCCCTAGAGATACATCTTTTCCTTTCAAACCTCTCAAGATCCATGTTTCTTCTCCCAGCTTCATAGGGTTACTCTCATTCCTCTTGACCATAATATAAGAGGGACTGAACTATCTTTGCTTGATACTTGCCATTTTGAGTTATAGAAGAGAGAAGGTGGAAGGGCATCAGTCTCTTCATTACACAATTTATGCACAAAAGCCAATTTTTTCAAATATGTAAAAAATGTCTGCAGAAGTGAGAAGACAGCATTTTGAAGTAGCTAAATTTTGGGGGAGTTTCCATAGTTTGTCAAGTTTTTTTTTTAAAAAAAGGGCAATACAGAATTTGACTATCTTAGCAGTAATTTTGTACTACTATGAGCACTGAAGTTCATAGCTTGCTCTGGGAGCAGCTATAAATACAGCTCTGAGCAGGTGCCACTGATATACCACAGACAACCATCTTTTAAGGCAAAGACTTAATAAAGAAAAAGGTTCCGAGATTTTCGTCTTGGGTAACAGCACTGGATATCAGAAGATCTGTTTTATAATAAAGAGTCGTGATAGCTTCTGGCAAGAATGTGTCTGTGGCCCCAAATATTCAAGTTGGACATACCAATCAGACAGAGAAGGCATTTCAGCAGGAGACAGGCAGGTGAGCAGTCCTTTATCACCCAACCTGCTCAACATCCATCACCATCCTATGAATCACCCATTGCTTTCTGTCAATACAGTTGTGTTCTTAAGGGAACATTAGGGAAAAGGCAAACGTTTTCAAACAGGCTTTCAAAATCCCCAGCAGGCATACATGCTGGGTAACTACGTCAGTATAGTAGGTCTGCATTGGCAATAGGGATGAAAATCCTATGAAAGGCAACCTTAAGGAACAATAATATTGATGACATTGAGTGATAACAGTATTGACATCGATGCTTATCATTGATTTTGGTCAGCCAGGGATACAATATTTAGGAAGAGGGCTTGCAAAGTTCCCACTGCTTAATGCGTATACTAAAATGCAACCACTGAAACACAACTAGTACTCCCAGCAGCTAGAGGATTTGACAACCATTTGCTTGAGTTGTTGAGAGAGACCATTGTGGACAGTGAGGAGTGCATCAGTAATCACAGCCTAATACGTTGGCAAGTTTCCCAAGGACTCCAGGAGATGGATATACTCCTCTCAAGAGCTTCTCCTGTGGGACTCCAAATTTGCAAGCACCATATTTTTTTCATTCCCCCCAAACTCACTGCTCTTCCCTACCAGCACTACCTGTCTTTTCAGGAATACTTCCAAAAGCCTACAGGGCTTCCTGTGTGGCCTCTTGTAGACAGCCCACTAAGCAGTCATTCAGGCAGAAGGCTTATGAAGGATACAGAATTTAAGACCCTTAAAACGTTCACTGTTTCTGAGTGTTGTAGATATACAGACACCACCTGTTCTCTTGCTCTCAATTGGGAGCTCTTGAACCATGTTGTTAAGGATTTTGGAACCAAAGGACAGAGAGAGAGTTGTCAGCTTGCTTCTCTCCTGCAGTTTGTGGCTTAGGCCTGGATCTACAGCTGCCAGAGCCATGGAAGCATTTTGACAACTTCCTAAAAACTACAACAGGTCCTCTTAGTCCTTAAGCAAAACTCCAAACTACATTTTGGTTAATTTTATCTCCAGCCCATCAGAGTATTTTGACTCAATTACCAGACTCTTGCTGAACAAGCTCATGTAACCAGCAGAGTTAAATTTTGACTTAATGTACAAAAACAGCTGTTTTCACCAGCTTTAAACATTCTGATGTCCAAACATGAAACTTTTTTTGCTATATTAAGGAAGAAGAGATGCATGGAACTTTCCTCCATGGTGAGTTCTTTAAGTTCTGTGAAGACATTCCCAAGAACAGCAACATAAACTCAAATTTCACAGTCAAAAAAAGGGCAGGCTAAACCTCATTACCAATTACAATACCTTTGATGACTCCATAGTAGTCACAGATAAAATCAGGTTAGGGAAAACAAGTTCACGTCTTTTGAACTGGAAAGCGCATAACAATTACTTACTAAACAATTAAAAATTATTAATTATACCACTGGATGTAGGCCTTGCAGGGCCTAAAGAATATGCATTGCTTGCACTTGTATATGCTCATTAATCACAGTCTGTTACTGTAATTTTAATGAATGTTTATCTTATTTTCTTTGTGTAATCCAATTACTTTTGTTTTTTTAACCATCGTCAGGGATCTCTTTGTCTCCGGCATCCTGCCAATCAGCCCCCTTTAGATGTGAACAATTCAATTCATTATCATTAAGTTTCTACTTTTAATCCCACTTCTGGGGGAACCATTGAAAGAAAATCCAGGAACAGAAGCCCTTGCACAGCAGGGGGAATGAAATGTGTTCTGAACACCTGAGTAATTACGTGCAACAGTTCTCCAGAATGGTACTCTAATGTCTTTCTAAACTTGTACCACATTAACAATTAGATCATCTGTCATTTCTGCTTTAGTATTAAATTAATTGCAAATTGACTTTAGGATTGAGGAAAAAAAATAAACTACTGGAGTGAATCTAAGCATTTTGTGTTTGTTTACGTTTTAATTGGCGCATTGCACCTGTCCAAATTATTTCTGTGATACAGATGCCATTACTACAATCCCAGTTGATTATGACAGCCCCTCATACTAAAGACAGCAAAAATCAACCCACCAGATTACCAGATTTAGTGAACAACATATTTCTAACACCTGCAGACATTTTCATGAGACATAGATATAATTATGTACTTAGACTAGTAGACCAGTAAACAAACAGCATGTTACTTTTGGCAAAAGATCTGGGATGGTAAGGACTTAATTATAAAGGCAAGTATTTAAAAGCATAAATCAAAATAAAAAATGAGTTTATTTTAGTAAATCAGAGACTAGAAGGCAGCCACGATTCCCCAGAACTGTCAGAGTAAACGAGGCAATTGAGAAACTTAAAAATATGACCAAGGATTCTTTGTTTACAGAGACAAAGGAAGAAAAGACAAGCAGCACCACCAGCGTTGTAGGCTCAGGTCCTGGAATCAAAACAGCAGCACTAATGTGGTGCTAGACTCAGACTAAATCTGCTGCCCTGCCTTGCTGGTATGGCCACACTAGTTCAGTTGCTGTCACCTGACAGCAGCTTAGGGATCTCAGCATTGAGCAGCATGGCTTAGGTGCCAGAGTGCTTGTTCATACAACCAAGAAGGGAGTAAGCGAGTGTCTATCACGCAGTGAAACAGCAAAGGCCTGACAAACAGAACAAGGAAGGCTACAGCTGGCTGAAAAGCCAGGCTGACTTTTTCCCCAGGCTGACTCATGCTTTCTTTCAGGGCATTCTCTTTTCAAATTTTCAGCATGTTGTCCACTTAAAATAAAGTCAAATTATATTAAAAGTTTTATGGGACAAAAATATTGGAATACCAGGAATTCTCTGCAACACTGCAAGACAAAATATTTGAGCCTGACAACCAGAGAGTGTTGAATTGGAACTCTTATTTTAATCTTTGCTTTAGGCTTAGGCATTTTTCTGTCTACCACTGGCCAGCCTTCTAACTGCTAGCATGCTACTTGATAAGCCTCAGGTTGCTGCAATGCTCCACCCGACAAATGGAGAAATATGGGGGTTTTATTGCTCTGTCTTGTAGTCAACATCTTCTGATAGAGCAAAGGGGGTAGGTTTGGAAATAATATGATCACATTGCCTGACAAAAACAGTGAGCACTTATCCATCTGGACTGGAAGGTTGTAGAAGCCTTATTCATCTCAGTTTGCTTGACTTCGCTGACCACTCAGAGACACCAAATCCATTGCTACAGTGATAAATCTAGATAGCAGGTAGCTAAGCAGGAAGAAAGTGAAGCAATCTGTCTTCTAAAACCTTATTGGGGGGACACACAAGTCCGGTAACAAGATCTTGGCAGCTTGGTGTTCAGTCTTGGGAACCAGAAGGTAGTCTACTGGACAAGTTCTGGTGGATTCAGCTTTCATGTTCAGCATGTTCATAAGCCTGTAGAGTTCATGAGTTCCTTGGTTTTGTCATTCCTTGTATTTTTTCCAGTTCTTTATTTAAGTCTGGTAATACATACACTTGCCTAGGCAGTGGTTTTCCTACTTTACTTGCAATACGCTCTTCTTTGTCTTTCTAAATATACTTTACTCAACTTTCCTTCTCTCTATCCAGTCTCAGGGAGCCTCAAATCAAACAGTGGTACCACTCATTACTTTTTTAATTCAGTCAGAGGTAGCTTATGCCAATGGTCTTTCATGCCAGCTATAGGTTATTTGGTCTACAGCTGATGGGATGAGAAAGAGGCAGATGGGTCCCTTGACATCCTCCAAAGTACTGTTGATGATACATAATTTGACAACATTTCTGTGTAGTAGCAAGCCATCAACTTATGCCTTCCTACCTCCTATGTGGTAATAGAGACTCTTCGGTACATCATGGGAGAGACCATACACCTGAACCAAAAGGTGCCAGGGAATAATGCAGGATTCCCTCTGTCTCTGTCAGCCTTGTTTCTGATTCCTCATCACTTGGTGCTTTGCTGCCTATCTGAGGAATCAAGGGTAAACTGACTGTCCCTATGGGTAGCAGGTTAGCAAAGGTACTCTTTGACATGAACTCTGGAAAGCAGCAAAGACAGTCTGAAGTCCCTGCTGAAAGATCAGAAGCAGCGATTGCAGCATGAGAATGGGAGACAGGGCAAGAGAAGACAAGAAGAAGTTCCTAACCTGATGGGTTGGTTTACGGGCCAGGCTTTGGACTCATGTTTCTTAGTCCATCTGACCAAATTTCACTTTCTATGGAGTATAACAGCATCAGTGTTTACCAGTTAGTTATCTGTACAAGTTGTTAACTCCACCACTGTGTTGTCACACACAGGCAAGGCCCCTTCCACCTCTCATGTCACTGGCTCCATCTGCAAGTAACACTTGCCAATATGTGCTAGCCATGGGCACTTTCCATGGTAAATGTACCCTGCTTGACCTTTCCACCTCTTCCTTCTTCTCTGGGGATTGAGGAAGGGCACTTTGTTGTTTTTTCCTAAAAACAAGCAGAGAATCTGATGAAGTTAGCAGTTTCTCGTTGCCAACAAATACTTCATTTATTTAAGGACCTATTTTTCAAAACAATGCATGGGCCATGACTATTTTTTAATCCAAGCCTGCCATTCTTTCTTGTTGCAGAGTACACACTTTTTTGTATTTCACTGAGTATAAAAGTAATTCAGTGGGAGATTCCTCATCAGGATGGGTTGTGCATGACAGGCAAGTCAAAGGTCAGTGAGCAGATAGAAAAAAAATGAATTGTTGCCCCTAACTGGTTAAGAAACAAGCGTTTGTAAAATACACCTGTTTCAGCAACAAAGCCAGGTAGACATTTTGGTGAGCTATAACTTCTACTGATTATGGGAAAGGTTTTAGGAAAAGAGATCTTTTAAGATCCACACAAACAGTTCCTGAAACCCACCACACCCATCAACGCAAAGATTTCCATATATAGACTACAGTCAGGCCAGATGAGAAAGAAATTATAAACAGGCTACTCAGGGAATTGTCTGTGAGCATGACACTTCCATAACGACAAACAAGCCAAGGCAGAACAAGGTTGATTGTTTTCTCCTCAGATGCAGCTATGTGAATCTGGGGAAAAAAAAGTTGTCCCAACCATAGTGCAACAAATGGTAAGTAGCAGCTTAAAAAGACTTTGTTTTTGTCACAGTTTTTCTGATGGAGAAACAAAAGGGGGAAAAAAAAGAAAGGAGATGTGGTTTTTTTGCACAGCTCCTCTCAGATTCCTGGGCTACCTGGTGGCAACCTCCTTCTCTTCTCAGATCTGTGACTTCTAAAAGGTGACTTTTAAGCTTCTTTTTAACTTTTGAAGATAGGTTTATCTTTCCCTTTCTCTGTGAGAGTAAAAGCCTCTCAGTTTAGAAACATATCTTGTCCATTTCCTCTAAGTATATCTTCCAAGGATATATATTGCTTGAAAAAACAAATCACCTCTCCCCTACAAACCTGAAGCTTACTGCTACAGGATGTTTTACATTTCAAAAGTCTATGTGAGTTAAAATGCAATTAGACAACTTCATGGGAAAAGAGGTTCATCAAGGGCTATTAAATGCAGCAGCTTGGCTTTCCTCTGGAAGTTGGAAATAGAAATGGGCAACAGTTACTGTATATTTTGTTCTCTTTTTCTCTCTTCTTAAGTGCTCCTCCCAGATAATATCAGATGGGAGCTAGTGATGCTAGTGGAGAACTGAGCTGATCCAAATGAACTGCTATAATACTAGAGTCTCCAAAAAAATCAGTTGTTGTAAATACTGATTTGATGTTGTCAGTAGATGTAATGCGTTTTTCCTATTAGTGAAAGATTCTGAAACATAATGTACTTTTTCTCTAAATTCTTAGAAACATATTCAGTATGGTCTTTCTGTTTCTGATATTGCAAGTCAAATTGGTTTAACTCCCACCGGAAATAATAAGAATTTTTCTGAGTGACTCCTCTGGTTTCGTTCTGGTGAGAGGCCCATGCAAAAAATAGGAAAAAAAAAGGAAAATCATCTGGTATGTCTTTAAAATTAACAACTTTATGACCTCACTAAAAGACAGAGTTACAGTAGTCTCAGTGTCCAAATTGCATATTTATATTCTTGAAGATTTTAGTTAATTCTCTTGAAGTTTATCCTTAAATATTTTAAGCCCGGAAAATTCATAATGGGTTTTGTAAGTTGTCAAAAAGTCTTGATTATTGTAATATTTTACTCCAAGCTGTGTTTTCAAAAATCATGCTATTTCAGTGTATTTGTGAGTGAAGGAATATAAAAAAGAAGTCAAGTTGTGGAAAAAAGAAGTTTGACGTTCATGAACCTTTGCAAATGCTTGTATCTTAGCCCATGTGCTCTTTAGCTTTTCCAGACTCCTTAATATACAAGATTTTCTGTTGTGCTTTACAGAAACAGCCGGTCATGCAGTATTTGAAGACAGCAGCTAGCCCAATACTGATGGCCAGATGTGGTGTAATCTTGGCTGGGATTAATGGGATTTCAGAACAGCTCTTGACCTCACTGAGATCAGGTCAGGGAAGGCCAGGTGAAAACAAAAGAGGAGCCCTGCATAAAGAGAGTTGAAACGGTCTATTTGTGAAGGTAATTGCATGAAACCAGGGTTAGGAAGTAGCTGAGTGAAGTAAGGCATGACTTAATATAGAACATGTGTGTATGAGGAGAGGTACAAGCAGGGGTACAAAAATGCATTAAGATTGCTTGAAAGTATTGACAAAGTAGCGGATAAAGGAGAACCGCTTGACACAGCGTGTGAGAACCTTCACAAAGTCTTTGGGAAAGGTCCTCTTGCTAAAGACAGTATTGCAGAAAATAGCACCACTGACAAGGAGAGGGGGAATAAACAATAAGTTTCATGGTGGGAAAAGAGTGAAATCAAGGTGCCCCAATGTCCTGCCTGAAGATCAGCACTGCTTGTTTGTATTCTAATGATCTGGAAAAAGAGAAAAGCATGATACCACAAAGTTATTTCAGGTTTATCCTCACAATGATCTCTGAACTTGAATATTTGGAACAAGTTAATCTGGTAAAGTGATCAGGAACAACGAACTAGAAAATGAAAATCAGCCTTAATGAGTACAATATAATATACATTGCAGAAAAAAGTAACTACTCTTATGTTAATGCATTCTTAATTAATTGTATCAGGACAAGAAAAGATGCGTTTTAGTTTGAGTAGCTCAAGAGGATCTTAGCTCAGAGTTCAGTAATGGCTAAGTTACTCAACAAAATGCTTGCATGTGAATGGAATAGGAAAATACTGAAAATTTACAGTTTCACTATACTCTGAAGAGATAGTTTTCACCAATAGCTGTATGTTCAACCTTATCACACATGAAAGTAAAGATGTAGCAGAGTTAGAGGGTTAAAGAGCTTCATGCTGTTTCTTCAGATGTAGTTTGCTTGAACTGGAAGAAAAAAAAGGCCAGTGGGAATTTAAAGGCCTTAATCCGCAAGACAAGAATAGTAGTATTTAATCCGCAGGAAAAGTGGAAGGAAAAAGAAACATGCTGAAAATTAAAACAGACACAGAATGAAAACTCCAGTAAAGGTGAAGTATTGACAGCAAACGCTGAGCACCCAGGAAGGGGCGGCATGAAATACCATTGGCTGACTTACAGGAAATAGCATTGTTTTTTAACACAAATATCTTTTATTGAACAAATTTAGCTTTCATTAAAAAAATATATAATCTTAGTAAGTATGAAAGGAGTGAATACACTTGAATATTGTAATGGATACAGAGCCATCTACAGCCAGCTATCAGAGTGGGAAACAGCATATACTACAGAAAAGATGAGAAACTTAGTTGAATTAATCTCTAAAGAAATAATATTTCATCAAATTTAAGTCTACTTAGATGAACTTAGCACAGAGAAAAATATGACTAAAACCAAGCAAGCAGCAGCAGATTTGTGTTTTAAATTAAAGATGTGAGGGTGGAAGGATACAACTGGAAAATTCTGAGAAAATGAAGGGTATGATCATGAAAAACAAAGAAAAATGCTCTCAGATCCTGAAGAGTTAATGTGTCTATAAACCTTTGAATCCTTTCTACAAATAGAACCACAAATAAGAAACTACATTTGAGAGCAGATGGGGACAAATGTTTCATGATCTGTCGTAGCTTGCTTTAGGGTAGAGAAGGAAATGGATGATATTAAGGACTTTCTTAAAGCAGGAAATACAAACTGACTTCTTAAATGTAAAGAAGAAACAAAACAGGACAAATATCAGAAAAGTAATCCAAAGTACAAGCTGAGTCACTAAGACACAGTAGCAGAATGTAAAATAAGAAATCAAAAGACCCCAAGGAAAGAAGATACCAAAGGAAAAGAAAACTATGGGTCTGGGAAATTTCCCAGGTTCTCTGACAAACACAGTACTGTGTCACAGCTTCACCCAGCTCACTATTTGGATAAGCATCAGCTAAAGAATTTCTTTTTCAAAGGGATGGGGTGAATTTCCACATATTATGGAAAGCAGTAAATGCAAAGAATATAAAATTAAGGATTGTTTCAAATTCAGGATGAATAATAATGGAGGCGAGGGAAAACGAGGGAAATAATTTCAGATTGGTTTGGCATCAAATACTAAAGCTAGAGGGTTAGGATGCATGGGAGGCTATACAAGAATGACAATAATATGAAAAATACCAAAAAGAAACCTGGATTTTAGTTACATTTTATACTGTAAAGAAGCATCATCATCTTTATTCAAGGCACTTAGTATTACAGCTTGTAATTCTAAACAAGTTAGAAAAATATCATGAGGTTCGTAGTGTCAGAGGCAGAATTATGCCCTGAAAACCAGAAGAATAACAAAGTAATACATGATAGGACTGGTGACCCAATGCACAGCTTTGTTACAGTCATTAAAGGATTCAAGGACCCCACGGGAGGAAGGACGGTTTCATAAGCAAGAGAAAGATAGAACTGTTCTGTTACAAAAAAAACACTGTGTACTTAAGAAAAATGCCAAACACAGACATATTGGTCTTCAGACCATATAAATAGGAAAGGACTAGCTAATAAATTGACTAGCACTATCTGTTTTGTCTTAAAAGACATAATGCTGGATGTAGAATACACTGTGATTACAGTCAAGGCAGAAGTTATTTAGCAGGAAAACTAACACTAGCTACTCTGCTTGTCCCCAGGCAAGGTCACCTCTCTCTTTTTCCTGATCTTTCAGGATTCTTTATAAATTTTGTGAGGGAGATCAGAAACCTAACTCACGATTCATCTGAATATTCAAGAGCTGCACAAGACAAAACAGTTGTACGTAAATGTAACAATGTTTTTAGAAGAAACAGATCTGAATATTGAGCCTAGGTAAGATACTTGTGTTTTTCTACCAACCATGCATAGTCTGATATGTTCCTGTGGCAGGACTTTGTAATGGCTGAAATATTGAGGTGGAGGTACATACATCACCTCTGAAAAGGAGCTCCAAAAAGAGAGCAAAAGGCTTCCCTATCTTCTATTAGTGATACTATTAATAGTAATATTCATAACAATTGTAAGAAACATTCTTTGAGTGAACTCAAAGCAAGCAGAGAAGACAGAAAGGAAATGAAAATTATTTCTTCAATCAGCTGTCTGCCTGCCCACTGTGCCTTTCTTCTAGGCAAGCCATACAGAGGCTTTCTGAGTTGCAGCCAGCTCTGCCTTTGTCCCCTCTGGGCCGTGCTACGTTATTTTCGTCCCCTCAGAAGCCTGCCTGTTTGATCCTTGCTCTTTCCTGTGGTCTCTCAATCTCTCTGCAGGAGCTGCACACTCCCAGGTTTATGCTATTTCCACCACACCCTGAGGTCTTCAAACCTTTCTGCCCCAACATGCTCATTTGCTCTCTAAGGGAAGAAGCAGTCTCTCCCTCCCTCCTGGGGTTGCGCTTGACCCAGTCATTTAAAGGAGCATAACAGAAATGGGAAATAAAATCTGCAGAAAGACTGATCATCACAGAATGATGGTAAAACCTCTCTGTGGTTACTTCAACATCCATCGTTGTGATCACTGGTCTAACTACTTAGTGGTCTAGTTGGCATTCAGAGCCAAGAAATCAAAAATAAACAATATTTGTGGAGACTGGATAGACCACTGCTATGTTAGCCTTAAGGGTAAAAGGATTGTGCATATATTTTGTAAAATAAGTAAGAGAAAGTGATGAAAATCAAACAGAAAATAAAATACAATTATGTACTACCAGGTCAATGGTAGGAGGTAGACCAGAATAAAGTTTCTCACCCTTAGGAAAAAAAGAAAAAGAAAAAGAAAGTAAGCAAGAAAAGCAAAAGAGAACAGAAAATCTTACACAAACAAATTGGCTCTGAAAACTTACATTTCTGGCTTGTATAAGGAGTTTCTGTACTAGTGAATGGAGCTTCTCCTTATAGATATAAGTTAACCAGAAAAACTAGGCAGGGCTGGCTTCCTTTGTTTCTGCTGCTTACTCCAGCGAGGCAGGTTTTTAATTTAAAAAAACCCAACAAACAAACAAACAAACAAAGAATGGATTAATGCAAATAATATAATAAAGCATGATCTTAAAGAATGGCTAGGGCTGGACATTTGTTGGAGGAGCACAATAGCTGTTATTAAAATACACTTACTCCCCAAACTTTTTTAAAAATTTATTTCTATAGACACTTACATGTATATTAACCACCATCTTAAAGGTTTGCCACACTCTTCTCAGAAACTTCCTCTAGAAAGATAAGAAGCGTAGTATCACTGAATTCATGCTGTGCAATGTTCTGTATTTGGTTGTTTTGGGATTCCCTTTTCAATGACGCATATCCCATAGCTCTTCTGACAAATGTTGAAAATTGCAGTGTGAAACCTTATCCAAAGGTATAAACTGAAAGAGGCTGAAAGTTGTCTGAGGACATAGTTTTCTCAGTTGTGTGTTGGGAAAGAAATAAATGCAGTCTAAGAAAAATTAATGTTAGCCTTTTTTAAATTAAAGAATTACTCTATACCATTATGGTTGTTGCAAATTTGCCGATCAGACTTCATGCCGTTCACAAAAAGAAAACAGATAAATGAATAATATTTTCCTAGCACCCCAAAATCTATGTTGACTGTTTCTCTAGAAATATTCTATGAGGATTTTTGAATACACTTATCTGGAGCAAGGAAGGGAGACATAAGAAGGAAATTCTTTCCACCCTCCACAAAAAAAAGCTTTTATAAAATATTTCACAGACAATACCCCAGTGATCTTCAGCTACACTCTCCAAAATATTCTTTGCTGGTGGTGCGGGGGAGAGGGGTTTCAGCTTGGGTTAAGTGCTTGGATTTCCACCTCTCTTGGATGTTAGTGACTAGAATAGTAGCCACGATGGTGCTTGTTAAAATAATCTTTACATACATACGAACACACCACTTAAGAAAGTTCACTTTGTGCAGAATGATAAACTGGCATCCTCATTATTAGCAATGCAGATCATGCATTGCTCTGCTATGTGAGAAAGTGTCCTCTAGTTTGACAGAAGTATTGCATGCAAAAGAGACAGATACGGATAATGAAGAAGCTACTCCATCAAAGACTACAGAAAGGAGGCAGAAGAGGGACAGCTGCAGTTTGGATTCCCCAGTGCCAGATACTAAACCGTCCTAAAACAGGTATCTGGCCCTTGCTTGATTTACTGAGCCTAATTACAGAATAAAGTGCCTAAGTAATGGATAGAATCTGTTCCATAATTATTTTAATAAAACACGCATATATTATAATGTCTCACATGTTCTTTTGGCGTATTCTTTTTATACCAGACAAACACTCATTTCATTTCATTTCATTTTGTTAATTAGTACTGTTTTCAGGAATAAGGGTGGACAGTTAAAATAGTTTCTTCCTCTGCAGGCTTTCCTACCCTCAGTAATAATTAAAATCCAAAGGCCAGGTTTTGAAACTCTTCCAAGAGATGCTATTTCATTGCCACCCTGGAAATGTCACGGGTGCACAAGGGTAATTCTTCAAAGAACATCAGAAAAAATGCAGGCTCAGGACCATGTCAATAAGAATCTAAATTACTTATTTATTCAAATAACCACTATGTTTACTTACAAATCCAAGAGAAAACTAGAACTTTTAAGTATCTATGGCTTTAAAAAAATAACAAAACAGAAAAAAAAACAAACAAAAAACCGATGGGCGATAAAAAGGGGCATAATACAGGCAGAATTGTCATATTTTGGATATCTTTTCTTTCAAGCAATAATAAAAATTAATCAGATGAACAAAAACATTTGAGTTCAACAATATGATTTCTACCTCTACCTTGACTTCTACCATCAAAATTGAAAGACATTAAGAAATTATTTCTTCTCATTATTAAACTAAGTAGCAATTGTTTCACTATAGAAAGCTAATATGTAGCGTCTTCCTGATGAATTTGATTCTGCCTCCCATGAAAGCTAATTCTCGCTTCATGACTTGCCTTAAGCACAATACACTCCTACAGATCCACAAGGACAGGTCACAAAAAGAATAGAAGGGCCTCTTACAGCCTTGTGCCAGGAGACACAGAGTAGGACTATAATGAAGATTTGTTTTTACATTTCTGTCAATCAGCAACAATAACAAACACAAGAAAACATATGCTATAACTTGTTGCAGTAGACAAAAGTAATGTGACTTTCAACTGCTGTTTATTAGTGGTCTAAGTAGGTATCTCTTCTCAGGTTTCCATTCCCAATGCCACTTGGTATTTCAAGAGAACATTGAAAACCTACTTATGCAAGGGAGAGCACATTCCACTTCTGACTTTGGAAGGCAGATAAAAAATGGTTTCTCAAACCATTTCCAGGATGGGGATTAAAGATGGGGCACAGAATTTTTCTAAAAAGAAAATTTCAGTGGTCCCAGACCTTTAGAGAGTCAGGAAAGTGGGACAGAACTTGTGTCCCCTTTTTCCTTCTGCATCACTGGGATGCTTTGGGTTGTTCTCTGCAGGTTTAAAAGTGTAGATGAAGATGTTTTCACTAGCATGAAAGCCAAAGTGCAAGGAAGTATTTTCCTTATATTGAACTTTTATCTCACTTTCTACAGTAATAGTTAATGTTTTGCTCTCATTTCCTCAAAATATCCCTCGATTGTGACTTTGCTTTTCTGATCTTTGCCTGCCAGTAATTCACAGTTGTTTCTGTGAGTCTGTTAATGTTCTCACTGAAGCCAATACAGGAAATAAATGCAAAACCCTAAAAAATTCTATTGCAATAAAGACATGAAGCTTCTGACATGTAAATTTGCCCTGCAAAGCAGCCACTTCTATCTACCAGTTGATATTTTTTTTGCAATCCTTTGAACTACCTCCAATTTCTCATTCTATTTCTAATGATGAATTGATCAGAAAATGATGTAATGTTACAGAATAAGTCACCTGAAATGGATAGACAACAAAGGCCTCTAAGCAGACAATTCAAAATTGCTCTAAACTGTTTTTGTTTCCTTATTGCATGTTTTTAATGTTTCTGCTTTCTACCAGCTATATATTTATATAAACTTTGGATTATTTTTTGATCAGGTGGAATGGCACTTTTTAACTCATGAGTGTATCGATGATGTAAAGGTGATGTAAGGTGTTTTTACCTCACCTTGTCTCTGGTTTTACTGATAGTATCTGAGTTTTTTTTCAGTTTGCTTCGTCATATGTACCATCAATGTGCTTTTCAGCCCTTTTGCATAGACAATTCAAGACAGCATTAAATACAATTGAGTCTAACAGTAAGTTAGTGTTTGCAAAATTTGGAAAATTTTTACTAGAAAAATTCTTCATGTGAACCACTATTATTTTCATATTTAAATAACTCATATTTTGGGCATTGTGAATTTACAGTTCTTCTCTATAAGCATAGTGAATTTTAACTTACAGGAATTTATTTATGGCAGTACAAAGCACCTCTGTTATGGGAAGATCTGACTGGCTTTTATTAGTCATTACAGACAACAGTGCGCCTGCAGTGCAGATAGAGCACTAAATGGCTCACTTTGTGATGGTGAGGAGTTCAGTTTGAGCTGCTAATTTCCAGAATTCTTCTAAGGACTCCTTGCCATGCTGTAAAACTGAAAGCTCAGAATATATGTTCCATGGATTTGGGGGGAGAAAAAAAAGAGAGAGGGAAAAAAGAAAAGAAAAGAAAAGAAAAGAAAAGAAAAGAAAAGAAAAGAAAAGAAAAGAAAAGAAAAGAAAAGAAAAGAAAAGAAAAGGAAAGAAAAGAAAAGAAAAGAAAAGAAAAGAAAAGAAAAGAAAAGAAAAGAAAAGAAAAGAAAAGAAAAGAAAAGAAAAGAAAAGAAAAGAAAAGGAAAGAAAAGAAAAGAAAAGAAAAGAAAAGAAAAGAAAAGAAAAGAAAAGAAAACAAAAGAAAAGAAAAGAAAAGAAAAGAAAAGAAAAGAAAAGGAACCTTTGATGCATATTTTCTCCACCTTCAATGATTTTTTCCCTTTAATTTTCAATTTAGGGATTTTAAATATTTTTTTTCCAGTATCTCTGGAAATTAGTTGACATTTTCGTTAAATTTCGAAAAGGCCATTAGTCTGTTTTGCTGATTACTTAGGTGCTTACTTCATTCCAAGTTCTCATGCATTTAACTTCTGTACGATGTGTCTCTATCTCTCAGCATTCAAAAATATTTCTCCACTGTGACCAAAAGGAGTAACAGTAATGTTCAAAAGTCATTTGATGAAAATTCTATATCCAAAAATAAAATCTTACTGTTATCCCACATTCCTAACTCACCAATATAAATTCTAGTGGCTCCTGGCTGATCAGACAATGAATTAATTGCTGATAACATTTTTGTTAAATATTGAAGGTATTTATGGTAATAGTTACACAGAGTTTTGGAAGATTTAACATTTTTGCCACAATAAAAATGAAAATATTTAGTATTTTAAAACTCAAAGATGTATATACACATATATATGTATGGTTTTATATATATTATATGCAAGTATAATTACATTTGTACTGGACTGGAGTTAAAAAGAGTGCTTGTGACTCAGAAGAATTTTGACTTTTTCATTTTAGACGTGACCTTGTCTTGTGACTTTTTTTTTAATTATTATTTTTCCCAGGCTTTACCTAGGTTTGTAATTCTACCAAATACCATTACAAACAACAGTAATAAGACAACTGTTCAACGACGAGTCCAGCTCTAGTGAGCAAAAGAGGCGAACAATCTCTAGCAAAGTAGTAAGATATTACTTACTGTTGACTGAACTTTCCCTAATTGTGTATGTTTTACAAATAAACCACAGCGACAAGGGAGGTAGGAAGGCCTCTCTTCTGCATCCTTACAAAATGAGTTTCTTTTTAAAGTGAAACAGCATTATTGATCAAAGCAAAGGGTAACACCATATGTAAAGAAGAAACAGCTGGCAGTCACCTTTGTGTCACTCACTTATACACTTGCACACAGACCCACACTTATTAAAAACAGGTCAGATTGGATTCCAGGTTCACCCTGCAAAATTAATGACAACCTTGCAATAAAGTAACAGCATGAATTTGAGCCTTGTAATACAACGTGATTACTAGCGTTTTTATTAGCTGGGTTTGAGCAGCAGGCAAGGCCGGCTGGTATTTGACACACAAACAGGGATGTTACCAGGTGCGCTGCTCTGAAGTGTCACATCAAAGTCGCAGCCCTGCTGGCTTGGTTTACACCTGAGCCAATTAGCCTGGGAGATCAGAAGAGGCTGAAAAATAATATGTCTTCTTATTTTTGTGCTGGAGAGAATCACTTGATCCCAAGTAAGATGATACAAGGAGAACAATAGTAGATTATGGCAGAGGAAAAAGAGGGCACAAGGCGAGGGAATCGGCGAGAGGCTGAAATAAGAGGGCTATCATCAAATAAAAAGCAAAGTGGAAAGCAAAAGTGCCATATGCCTGTCCCTCTCTCAGTTTGTTTGTCAGTCTTTTGTTGGCAACAAAGGGGCTAATTGAAATGAAACAATCTCCAGTCTGTTTGCTGGCACATCAAATATGCTGCAAGATCTGTTGGTTCTTGCTCACCCTGAATTATTGAAGAAGCATGGCTTCTAGAGAAAAAAAAATGTGGAGGGATCTTCAAAACACACCGCTTTTTTCTGGGATGGGTTTTGGTTTTTTAAGTGCTCTCTTCTGGCTTCCATGGATTTCATTTAGAGTAACCTAACAGCAGGCCTGTACAAAAGATGCAAGAATTTAAACTGCACTACTTAACTGGGGTACCCCCATTCCAAGTTAAGTGTCTGAGCATCAGCATTCAGATACTTTGAAATGTCTTTAGCATGACTAACTCCTTTTACCACAGGAAAGAAGGTTTTCAGCTGTGAGTTTTGCCTTCTTTTCACTTTCTTTTACATATGAAAACAGCTTAAGAAAACAGAAACAAAAACTGTTTCAAGGTTGCAAAATCAAAAGTATTATTTTTTTTAACCAGTTTATTTGGCAGTGACATTCTCATTACATAAACATGAAAAGCAAATGCTGCTGTATATTAAGGCAGACTTAAAAAGATTCAGCATTTAAATAAAAACTGACCTGCTTAAAGTTGAAATGCTGACATAATTGAAACAGGTGTTTGCAAATGCTGTGTTTTAGTGTTCATCAAGCTATATTTTAAATTTTCTCCAAATTACTCAGAAATTAGATGAAAAAAACAGAGATTACCAGAACTCTTTTACATGGAAAAGAATTAGGAAACTGTTAATTCAGTGAAAATTGATCTTTTTAGGGTATGAATTGCAGGTAAATAACTTCACTTTCCCAAGAGACATCTACCTGAGTAGATCATCACATTTATTCCCAAAATGTCTTCTTTTCAGCATACACTTTCAACTTTTAATTATAGCTATTATTGAGACTGATTGACGTCGAAATTCCAGGTCAAGTGATTCTGTAAGGCAGGGTAGGGAAAGAAGCAAAGCAACTTCTTCTTACCCCATGGTTAGAGGGGCAAATGAAGGTCTCCCATGAAGGGGCAGTGTTTCTGGTTGGACATTGTCACGCAGTGGGAGATGACTTCAAAGAGCTGAGTCCCAGAGCAGCCATGTGGCAAGGGGATGCACTAGCCACAGAGATTGATAGTGTTCTCAATAGACACTCTCAGCTCTCCCTCAGCAATGATGGGCCACTGTGCCCTCAACAGTCGATGGCCAAAAAGAAGCAGCCTAGTTGCTGCTGGGCCAGCAAAGCTGTGGGATCTGACCACTGATCCCCAAACTGTTTGTGGTTTCCAGACAAATATTTGATAACCTTCTCTCTATTCTTCCCCAAGTCACTTGAAGAACAGCAACAGCTCTTCAGGACTCCCTGAGTAGGGTGGTGCCTAAAGCCCATGTCTGAGATTTAGGCTCTCAAGCTGTCTGTCTGCTGGAAAGCTCTATAAAAGTTGGGTGCTCTTGCCATAGCCAGGACACAGTGTGAGTGAATTACTGTGACTATGATCATATCTCACAAGTGCCTAATTTTCTGTACCCTGCATTGCTTTTGCTAGGGATATGTGGAACAGAAAACTCCAGAAAGTCAGTCTCGGCCACCAGAAAAAATTCTTGTCAATATGCCATGTACCTAAAGCAACACAGGTAAGTCTTTTCTTTCTCAGTCCTTGTGGGTGTGGACTCCTCCACTATAGCTATATACATGGAAGTTTAGGTACCTCAGAGATTTGGTGACCCACTGGCAATGTAAATGAGGAGGTTTTATGTTGTGCATAGGAGCTGTTCCCTCTGCTTTGACACAGACAACTGTCCCTCATCTTAACAGACTTGGAGCCTTCTCAGGAAGGGTTCTAGTTCTTTCATGATTATGTTCTTCCTTTAGGATCTCTGTCAGAAGCATGGATATGTTCTCAATTGATGTATTATGCAAGGCTAAATCTAAGGCACGTTCTCCGGGTGCCCAAATTACTGCCATTACACAAAACACATCGTGTAAGAAATCTGAACTCACAGTCATTTCATTAACTGCATCCAAATGATATCAGTTTAATAGTTTAATCAATTCCTCTAGTATACAGAACTGATTACATATAGGTGTGAAACCATTTTGCTTTTTTTTTTTTTTACTGTTTGCAGTCTGGAAAGAGAATTATGTATTTGCAAGGTCTTGCATAGAAGTCTTTGAAAATAATTTATTATGATCTTGGCTTGAAGGACCTGAAAATACAGTAAAAAATTACCTGGATAAATTTTTCTTCAAGGAATTTTTAAGTATATTTATTTTTCAAAATTTAGATTTTGGAAATATTCCGGTATTTCACTTCTCTCCCAACAAAATCTTACTATCACACAAGAATATGCATGCTTGTCTCTCCTCCAGTAATTTTTCATTCATTGGCCAGAGTCATCCAAATATGAGAGAGGAGTAGAGTTGTTGGGGAGAATAACTCCTACAAGCCTTGTCAAAATAGACATTGGTAGACATTTATTACTGTCCTCACTGAAGAAAAGGCTCACGTGGAGAGAATCCACACAGAAGGGAACCCAGTAAAAGCTCCCACTGTGGGAAAACTTCAATCACATTTTCCATCAGAGACTGCACCTTCTTAAATGCCAACTTCATCAATCTTTGGTATGAATCCATAAAAACGAGTGTCCATGCTTTTTATGCACAGAGAACTACTTCCATACTTTTTTTTCCTCCAGGCTGTTACTGAATTTCCCTTTGTTCTTTTAGCTTTTTTCATGGCATATAAAAGAGAAGGGTGAGAGGAGACAGGAACCACGAGGAAAAACAAATTATAAAATGAAGGAGCATGTCCTCCAAGTATACTTTAGAATCTGAACTGCAAAAATTTCATTGGTAAATGTAGAAGTTTTCAACAATTTTAACAGTTTGTAATTTTTAATTCATCATCCAACAAACACCCAGGCAACTCCAGAAATATTTTTTCTCATTTGTTTCAAGATTATCCTCGTAACACTACATTTCCATAGCATGTAATTCTCCTTTCTGCAAGCAGCCTGCTCCGTGCTACTGAAACAGTTTAATTTCATAGTGCTAAAGACTAGTTTTTCCAGAGTTATTACTCTTACGCTAAAACTGAATAGTTGCTGATTAGTGAAACTTGTGATGTTTTAAAACCACTTCACTTTAGTCACTTCATTGATAAAGACATGTAGCTATGTACTATATATGTGTCAACATCTGCTGTAGGATTTTTTTTTAATTAAAGACAAAATACAATATGTATTGTACTACTGCTCAAGTAGTTTTTTTCAATATAGTCTAAATGAAGAGAGAGTGTAAACAGCAAGATCAGGTTGGCTGGAGTCAGAACCCTCCCAACAAATCAATTAATGCTCCTCTACTCCCCTTAATGCTTTTAAATTAGATTAACAGAATGCTGACCCTCCTTTAATAAAGCCTAGTTTCGCCCTGTGGTATGCATCTAGATACTAATATCAAAGAAACAAGCCTGACAAAGGGAGGATAAAACTTACCAGTAGGCCTTGGTTCCCTGCTATTAGGATAATTGCTCAGGCTGTAGAGATGTTAAATTATGTTAAATATGCAGACTTTCTTTCTTTTTTTTTTTTTTTTAACTGACTGTGTATGGAAAGAACTCAGTGGCAGAAACTTTTGTGTATTCTCTGACTGTGCCATTTTAAAGAACTCAAAGTTGGAACTAAATAACAAACAGTATGTTTTTAATATGAAGTAGTAGGAAAAAAACACTGTATGCAGCCAGTTCTCTATTGTCATGTTTCAAATGACATCAAAAAACCTCAGAATTTGGAATAACATAAAGAAGGCCCAACAAACAGCTGAAAATAAACAGCTGCATCATGTATGTGTGTGACTACAACATTTATAGTATGTACGACAAAAAGTATAATGGATTTGATTTCTGAAAACAGTGTGCTGAGATTTGGAAAAAGACAAAATAGAAGTGAAGTGCCAAGTCCAGGAACTCAAGAATTGCAGTATTGCTAACACTGTTTTGTCATTTCCACAACCGTGCAAATAAAACAGTAATTTCTTTACCTGCTCTGTGATTGCATATTACAAAAGCTTTTCCCTAGAAACATTCTTTCAGCACGAAGTAAGATTTTGTTCATTACACTGAACTTGTTACCATGGCATACCAGAGTCCCTGCCACTATCTTTCTATGGAGGTTTTTTTTTTCCTTGGTATAAACATTTTCTCTAATATTGACTCATTTATGATGGTCAGAAGGTTGTGGTGAAAAATCCATCCTCTCCTCGCCTATCTGCAGAAAGGAATAGGGAGTATACAAAAATTCTACCCACAAGCTTCTTCTCATATTTTCAAAAATCTGGTAAAAGAGCTAAGTGATATTTTTCATTGGTAACTTAGAGTGAAATGTGATTACCACCTGTGCAGTCCAGACTTATGTACACAGAAAGCTTAGTTTTCTTCTCAGTGTTCTTTTCTTCATTGGAGATCTATTTTATATGGACAAATGAGTTTTACAAGTGAAAAATCAAGAAATGGAAAAAAATGTATTCATGAAAATGTAGTTATGCATGTTCAGCTTAAACTAGGTTGGTGGGTTTTTTACGTCATTGAAAAGATAGTTCAAAATGGTGGCTTTGAACAGATGTTTCTAGCCACTTCCACACACCTCAGGCAGCCTCAAGCTATTTGTCATCCTAAAGAGGCTGATGAAAGGGACCACGAAGCAGTAGAGCTCCCCAGAATTCCTCTAATGGCTTTCAGAGAGTTCCCACTATTAACACTAGTACTGGCTGCCTGCTGAGATAAAGATATAGGACCATTAACCCCATATACTCCCAGCCTGGATTCATCTCGCCAAACTTTGAATGTTTAATGATGGGGCCTCTGTTAGGAATCTCATCAACCGTGTTTCCCCTACAGTCAATAGGTAGACATGCTTACCCTTCGGAAAATTAATCACATCTTAAGTGGGCTCAAACACTGCTGGAAGAATCAATCCCTTCTCCCTGAGCTGGGGGAGCCAAGGACCCAAGCTGTGTTCATTACTGATTGCCTAAAGAGAAGACTTTGCCTCCTCCTGCCACCTTGGGAGTGCATCAGACTGTAGCCTCTCTGGTGCAGTGTACTGCCTTCCTTTTCTTTTTCTCCACTGACTTCAAACTGATTTTTTCTCCTCCCTGAAACTTCATACTTTCTCCCATGCTAGAAGTTTCTCTCCCTGACCATACTATCACCTGTTCTTCGCAGAGCTCCCTTTTATTGCCGTTTTAGTCCACCTTTATTTTCCACTTTGGTAGCATTTTCAGTCACACACTGATCCCTTCAGGTCAGCATTGACTGTTCCCTGCTGGGTGCTGCTATCAGCTCCCCAGTGAGTACCTTGCTTGGACCTTCTACATTGTTCTTTGGTGGCTCCAGGCTATCTCCACTGACTAGGTTTGAGGACTTCCAGGGAAGTTTAATTGTTGAGTGTGACGTGCTGGGCTGTTGTATTCATTATCTGGCTCCCTTCCTCTCTGTGCAGTGGTTAGAGGAACATGCTGTCCGTTTCTAAATTCACGACCACATAATTTAAGACTGCTGCCTTATATTCCCTGTGGCATATCTGTATTGGCACACCCTGACTAGAAGTCTGTTAGCTCCTTGTACTGTTAATTATGACCCACTAAGTTAACTTAATGATGATGGTTGATGCTGTTCGTAAAAAGTGTATGACGAGAATTATTCAAGCGGAATATGTCAGATAGCGTCCCAATAAGCATTCTGCATTTCTTCCTTAAACAATCTATGAAAGATGGTATGATGAAATGTTAATAGTTGGATACATTTTAAATAGTCATACATAAACTTATTTACATCAGGCTCCAAAACCAACCATGGACAGATTTTAATTCTTTTTTTTAAATTGCTTTGAGCAGTTGGAGTAACCTAGGAAAAACAAAGCTGAAAAGGAAATAAATCATTTATTTCTACAGTGAAACCAAACACTACATGAGAGGAAGGCAAAAGGACTAAGGAGAGGAAGCTTACCAGCTCTCCCTCACTCAGAGCCAAGAGTAAAATAATCTTCACTTAGAAAATGGCATCATGCTATATCAGTAATTGTTTAGGATCTCTCAGAAGACAAATGGCATACATTCAGGTGTACAATATTTCCAATATATACTCTGATACAATATTTTAGCTCTATTTTAAAAATTCTTGGGAAACGAACCCTACACAAAAGATTTAGCTAAACCACTTCCTTAGCTACAAAGACTAAAAATTAAGGTGAATTTTAACATTCTACTGATGTCCTTGAATCCTGGTCTTCCCTTTAGGGTTTTCTATGTTACAGAGTGAAACGTGGTTAACACAGGCACTAATGCACTTGACTTCCTTATTCCCCTCTGGAACATATTTTACTTCAACAGATGTTTTCAAAATAATTAAATGGTGGTGAGCATGCATTATTGACAATGTCTGATGCCACACTAATGCACTCCACATTTAAACATTTGTCACCAGCAGGACTGTGTGTTCAGGAATGTTGTGCTCTTTATAAATAACTTTTGTAAAGGATCTGGATTGTAAATGTGAAAAAAAATAGGGAAATTCTGATATCTGCTAAATATTAATAAACCATGAATACAGCCTCCATTCTGTAGCCATGGTACGTGAAGTTTGGCTGTTATCGTTTGTATGTTGCTCTTTAAAGTAGAAGGTAATGCACCTCAAAGATCCTGTCTTAAGCCACTATGAATGAAGGTATTTAGCCTCTGAATTGTGAAAGAACAATTATATTTTTGTGAAAAATTATGCAATGGCTGCTAAAATTTTCTGGTAAAGGGAAGTACTAAATATTAATGGGAAATCTATGGCTGACATTAATTAAACGTTATTAGATCTTGTCCACATACCTATACACTGTGAAGAGGTTTTCTTTTTTTCCTTTTTACTTATACTTAAAAGAAAAAAATGGAAAGGAAAATTAAAATTATCCATCCTTGCTGTTACATTATTAGTTTCTCTAAAAAATCAGAAAATATCACTACTGTACTGCAGAAAAATTATATTAGGTGTCCAAGGTAAAATAAAGTAAAGTGAGACTTTTTCTGTTATTAGGATTTAATGATATTATTATAATTAAGCTTCTCATTAATTTTTTTCATGCTTTATATTGAGTTACTGTCCCCTGCAGATTTGAAATGAAATGATCATATAATTACAGTAGTCCATTTTTAAATGAGGATATTTGGAATGTAGGTTTGCACCTAGGGTTTTCTGAAATTATAAATCATGAGTAAAATTACAAGACTGCTCATTTCTGTTGAACCTCATAATTAGAAAGGAGTGCAGAAAGAATGTTATACTTAAAATTCATGGATAAAAGTGTCTGATGTCCAAGTAGAGGCATAATGACAGTGAATATATATTTGTAGATATGTACATGAACATTAAGCAGAACTAGTACTGATACTTGCTGCATTTAATATTGCAAAAGCTAAATACTCAAAATTATCAAGTCTCCCATCCCTGTCATGTCTCTAAATGAAATTCTGAAACTGAAGCTATAATATACTTGGGATCTCTTAATTTTTCTTGTGGCCTTTGCATCGTTGTGATTCTGCTGAGGTAAATATGTGAGAACAGAACCGTGATTTAGAAGTAAGATTCCAAAGAAAGAAATTAATAATATTTGTCACTAATTATTATGAAAGACTAATAGATTAGAGACAATGCACTTATCTGTTGGACATATGTATTCAAGTACTGTATCCTTGTATCTACATGCTATGAATTACTCAGAAACAGAAGAAGTTAATAATGAAGCACTTGGACAAAGTAAATGAACGATATATTCTGCCTCAGATTACAGTAATAGAAAGAAAAAAAAAATTCAAATAAAAATCTTCCTGAACAACTGCAAAACAAAAGGCAAATGTCAATTCTCAAGACTAAAAACAATGCCTTTGCATGACATTCCTGAAGAAAAAATTCAGTGTTGGAAGAAAGTGTTCAAAGCATCATCATAGTAACAACTAACAGAGTAGATTAACGTTCCCTAATTAAAAAGTAGGCTGTATTAAATTCACACAGTCCCTATTAGACTTCAATCAGTACCTAATACATATAGTAACCGATGGCAAAATGATAATTAGTATCGGCTGATAGAGAAAAGATCTTTAAAGTGACAGGAGTACAAGTCACAACTTTCTTTTCCAATCACCTCTGAAAACATTAGCAGTGTTCATGCATGAAAAAAATTCAAAGAAGATTCTTCCCCTAAGAGACAGATTAAGTCAGCTCAAGTTCATTGCTAAAATGAAAAATGGTAAAAACAATGAGGAAGTAGGGAATGTACAGGAACAACTTGAAACAGTCATGGAGGAATTAGGACAAAACACCACTGCAGTCTCTGCAAAGAAATGAAAATAACACTATTACAGCATACAAGAAAAGAAAACCCTTTAAACAAAACAAGAGAGTAACTCTCATTAGGTCTTTGAGGAAGAACTGGAAGCAGATATACAACTTACAGACACAGAAAAAAATAGTAAATGTGAAGTAATGAAAAAAAAAAATTAAAGAAAACCAAAGCAGAATAGGACAATCATTTTAAGAGGTAAGAGACAATACTTCTACAGTAAAATATACAAAAATTCTTAGGGAAGCTAATGAAAATTTCTAACAGCTCTCAATAGCATCTTAGTTAAAACTGGCATGCGAAGTCTTCATTACAGTGTGCTCTTCTGTACATACTATGTTCAGGAAAATGCAACACCACTTTCAGTCAAAATACAAACTGTACAACACATGAATATTGCCAGCAATAGTTTGATATTAGCACACAATTTAGTCCAGTTAGTAAAAAACCCAGTGGCTTTCCCTTTGTGGCCATATCTTTTCTCCAGGGAGCAAAAACTTTCTTCCTAAACAGGAAAAGTCAAAAAGACACTGTGGAATCCTTTTGAGACTTCACATGGCATCTGGAAAGACAGGTGGAAACCAGAAAAATGACTTTCTTGAGAATCCAGAAGATATAAAGATCATAATAAAAAAATGCACACTACTTGTTCAGTAAGTGTATGTTTGCAGAGATATCAGCTCATGAACAGAGACTGGAAACAGTGTGGAAACTATAGATTAAAGCAATGCCAATTGCTACAGATTCTCAAGGACCACTGGCCAAGGCCCCATGAAAAGCACCTTCACAGATAGGTGAACATTTCCATCAATATCCAACTCTTGCTTAAAAATGTTAATTAAAAAAAATAATTTTCCATGTTTCAATAATGTCCTGAATGAGCACTCTGGTACCAAGCTTCATACAAAATATTGCCAGACACAGCCCATATCAATCCATGAGATTGTGTGCATCTGCTCGGAGTTTCCCAGGAGGCGACTCTTGAAAATGGTGATCATCCCTTACAGACTTGCTTTCTCCTCTCCTTTGCAGATTGCAATGTATCTGCGGAGAAGGAAAGGTTGTGGCAGAAGCATGCATTGTCTTGTGACTGTTCCTCACATCTTCTAGATGAGCAAAAATTAAGAGTATTTGTGGTTTTCTTTCATTTCAATGAGTGATAGGACCAGAGAGTCAGAGGTGTATGATGCAACCTGCTAGTGTACAACCAACTTAAACACATTTCAGGTTTTAAAGTTTAGAAACCTTAGCCCATCAGTAGCATGTCAAACATTTGAAAATTCATGGTAAAGTTTGGAAATGCAGAGAATAGGATACAGAAAAAAAATAAATTTAAAAAAGGGCACAAAGTATTTTCCAACTGTCTCTTTTTCATCAAAAAGTCCCTTCTTCAGACAGAAGACTTCAGGTCAATTTTCTGTGTCAAGCTATCCTTCTTAGTGGGAGGAAAAGGTTATTTCTGTCATTCAGTTCTAAATGTGACAAAATACACAAAGTCCCAAAAGGGAAAAAGGAGAGTAGAGATGGGGAATATGTGTTTTTGTTGACATTCTCTGAATACAGGGTAGCTGGGCAGTCAAAGACAGATGCCTTTCACCAAGCAGGTCAGAAATACAGCTGGTGTGCCATACCCTGGCTCACTTCACTGGGCTAGGTTATTGTCTATTCAGGCTCAGGCAGAACAGATTTAGGCAGTGTCAGTGAGCTGGTGTCCTTTGACACAGCAGGTCTCTAGATTAGGTGACAAGATAAGAATCAGATGGAGAAGCCATTGAAAACATTACATGGAAAGAAAAGGTGTGCAGAAAGGAGTCTTAAGAGTTTTTCAGGCTAGTTCAGAGATGATGGTGATACTTTAACAACATATTGAGCAACCAGTCTCATAAACAAAAGGCAGAGTGCCATAATGAAGCAGAAACCCACTGATTTTTCCCTTTTATTGCAAATTCTTTGATTTTTACCTTCTTCTGAACATTCTTAAGCAACAATAATACACAAAACAAACAAACAAAAAGAGATGACAATATATTGCCCATTCATCTTACCACAACAAGATATTTTTCATTTGCACTTTCTGGTCCTGGTTTTATGAGAGACAATCTCAATACAGCAGTAAGGTTACACACGTAATAGGCTTCCTGAATTTTTTTTTCCTTTACTAATCTTTGATTTCTGTTCATGCCTTTCCCATGGCTTTATTTACAACTGAGATAGGACTTATAAGCACCTGTTATAATATAAACAGAGGATAGAAGGAAGAATTTCAAGTGTGTATTAGACGCTCCACTCTTCAAGTAGGTAAATGAAGATAAATTGCTGAACTGATACAAAAAGGTTGGTGTCGCATTCCAGCTCTATGGCAGATTGGCAAAGAGACAGTACTGAGGTGGAGATGGAAAGGTGTCAAATCCTATGTAACAGTATAGAATTCCTTCTGTCCCACTAGAGTAAAACAGGAATGGTTTCCAGGGAGAGATACACTTCTTCCGGAGGCTATATACTGACTGACTGTGATTTTATTTGCTTCTTCTCTGGGTCAAAAGTAAAGGATGTACTTATTTGCATATTACAATATATTTTCTCCTCTTTTTTTTAATTTTATTTACTTTAGGCTTTCTTTGCAATGTTACTTTAAAATAGTAATAGCTCCACTTCCAAATGTATCTTACATCTTTTTTCAACAAAGAGCAGGAGGTCTTCTTATAAAGACGACCTCAAACATTTTCACAAGAAAAAGGCTAAAAGATAGGCCAGTCAATAAAAATGCTTTCTGTGTTTGCTCTCAAATTCTTTGCTCTTATATTTTAATCATATCGAGCATAGCACACAGTTTTTCTCCTACTGGTTTGTAAAGCAGGCTTATAGTTAATTTATAAGCACTTCTAATTAGTAGAGACAAGCAAGCATTGAAAACCCCACATGATGAGGAAGCTCCCCTTTAAAAAACTCCAAGTTTGTCAGGAGCGTACTGCTCTAGCATAAGCAAATTAAAAATCACAGCCCACTTGAAAGTTGGGGATAAAAATAAAACAGTGACAAATGATAGAAATAAAACTGTGAGGTAACTAGCCCTCTGATTTCAGCCTGAGCTTAGATCAGTCCAGATATTTCTAATGTATTGCAAAGGATCTGGAAAAAGCTTGGGTCTTACCCCTGCTCCTGCCGACCTCGGTGGAATTCCTCTCCATTGCCAGCTACAGGATGTGACTGGGCTGGACCCATCCTGAATGCTGAACTGGTTTCCACAACGAAGGGGGCTGCAGGCCAGGAGCACATCCACCTGCTAAAAGCAGCACAACTGTTGATGTGTTACAGACCTGCAGACCAAACCTGCACTATGCAACCCCTTCACCTCTGTGCGTGTGGATGCCATAACCATGTACATGTCACTAACACCAACTGCAGGTGGCATTTGTTAGTGAGGGAAGTCAAAGGTAAGTGTTAAAGAGCTGTTCATGTTGAAGTGAAAACATCCCAACATTTACACTGATGGCTAAAATGCTAATCACCTGTTACATGACTGAAGGAAGGCTTTCTCAACAATGTTGAATAGTTAGAAATGGTGCAAGAGGAGGTCAAGAAGCTGCTAAAAAGGAAAAATAAAATGACTGCTGTGAATATGAACACCATGGAGTGGAAGCAAGGGGCAGCAATAGCAATGAGGGATCCTGAGATAACTGACAATGGAAAATGTTGTGCCACCCCATCCAACTCACAGGTGCTAAGACTCAAAGTATCCTAAATTCTAAGGGTAGTTAATATAAGGTTTAAATAGGTATATTTATATCACACCATTCTTCAGTTTGCCTTTCTGTATTTGTTTGAAACTCTTTGATGCCTTCCTGTGACATGTTCAGGTGGGATTTTTTCCTTCATGAGAACAAATCTTTTAATGTTTGCATTTTTATGAATGGATGCTGAGATTCTGACACTATCAACAGGGTCTAGGAGATGGGACTTTTAGCAAACACTTGTGAAAATCTTACAAGAATTGACAGCCTTTACACACAAAATACAACTTTAATTTTTACCTAACTTCTTGTTACTATTTCACATTCCTGAGACATTTTTAATGCTTTAATGGCATCTAATGTTCTCAGTCTCACCGGTAGAAACACAGTTTATGTTTCAACTCCTCCATCGAATCCAAGAAAAATACCAGATCTAGGATTGTTCTTTGCATACATCCAGACTTTTGGCCCAGTTTGGCAAAATACTGATGCATGTCAGAATATAGAAGGAGAAAGAGAATATAGTAAAAGGAAGGAAGGCAGAATTATGAGGATCATACCAAGAAACAAAAGAATGTAAGAGGTAAAGAAAAAAAAAACCAACCCAAAGAAAACCAAAAACTGACAGATGGTCAGGCATGAGAGAACATTTATTTTTGCATTCACACGATGATATGATTAATGCTTGTATTTCCACATACAAGTTTGGAAGTATGCTCCAAACTTCATAAGCAGAGTATTAGTTACTGGAGTGTCTGTGTGGAAATACAGGCTTCCTTCATGTTAATTATTTTCAGTGATATCACACTGTTGTCACCATCATTAAAATTCTCCATCGCAGAGGTAACAGTCAAACTTCAAATCTTGGACCATGGCATCATTCAAATAACTGGAACAATATGTGCAGCAGAAAAAGATTGCTATTCGCAACGCATAATTTCTTTATATGAAAGCTTGATGAAAAAGTAACAGAAAAAGAATCAACAAAGAACAGAAGTTTCTTACAATTGCACACAATACTTGGTTGATCTTTCAAAGTCTTAACACTTGGAAAGGTTTGTAATGCTAATTTTCTAAATGTCACTTTTTTTTCCCCTTTTTTTTTTTCTACTTTTGTTTGAAATTTAGTTATACCTACATATGATGTTTGTACCTGATGTGGTGCTTTTGAAGCAAGTTAAAGCGAGGCCCTGGCAAAAATTCTCAGATACCTTCCTCATGAAAAGTAAATGTTTTGCAGGTTTACTTGACTTTTTCCTTGATTCTGTAGGAATAAGAACGCTAGTGCCGCTACAGCATAAAAAGTTTAGACTTTGTTTTCAGAGTAGCACACTCTCTCTTTCAAGTTAGCATAAGACTGTAATAAAGTAAAGGTTTATTTTCAGAACACATATATTTTAGATGTAGATTAATACTTATTGCACTGAATCTAATAATAATACCAAAGTTCTTTAGAGACATGCTTAAAGTAAAGGAATAAGATCTCTGGGAAGTGTTTTGTTTTGATATCCAGCAGCTTTAACGACCTGGCTATAGTTGGGGTTTAGGTATTCATGTAAGGATAAGAGATTTCCTTTCCCCTCAATATTACTAGTCAAGCCAGTCGACTTCTCACACTGTGGGCTTACCATTCTCACAAAGTAGTTTCAGAGGTTTGACGACCGTATGAAACATCATTATAACAAACCCAAATGCACACTGGATCAATGTTTGTTCCATCTGGGTACTCACAGCATAGACTTTGGCAATGTGCTGCATCAAAATATCCAGTTTGGGCAGAAATCCGTAAACAGCATGTTAATAAAGATTATGTTCTATGGATCAACATGCATTAAAGAAAGTAGAGGAAAAAAGTAAAAAGTACACTTATACCTAAAATGCACAGAAAAATAGCAAAAACAGGAGAGTTAGATTTGCATAGTCTTACATCAGGGTAAGTACTTGCTACATAGTGCTAAAATCCCATCAAAACGCTGGTCCTGCTGTTGGGATTGTTATTCTCATGTTAGGCAACTGGTAGACACAGTTCATTCAGTGGACCGCCTTAGGTCTACACTCCACCTACATGGCTCTACCTTGTATTTCTTATTATTCATTTGCCTTTGAGACCCTGGAAGCATCCCACAGCAAATGGAAGTTGTAAGGACTTTAAATCTAGATGACTGATCCCCCTGTCTGACTAAATGATCTCTGTCCCCTTCTCCTCAGACAAAGGAAGCTAAGGAAGCAGAGCTCTGCATCAGTCCACACTGCCTTCTTAGTGGCTACTTTAAAACATGGTACTGTTTCCTTTATTCTAAATAATTAAGAAAATGGGACTAATGCCTTAAAATTTCAGTGTAGGGAAGCATCGTGACTGCTGACACATACTTTGGATATTGTCCAAATATATGTCAGCTTCTCTGTTAATATTTATGCTAATTATTTGCCTTAATCTGAGTTCTTTTTTTCCTTAGGCTAAATTAGAGAAGTACTTTTTCTGTATGAGAGAAAATAACAGGGGCAAACAACGTGAGAGATAAGCCCTCAGGAAATTCATGTTTTACCTCTAGAACTAACAGAACTTGCCGAAAATTTTCAAGGCATGATTTTTATTGATACCACCATCAAGATAATTTTCTTTATAAAACATTGGATCATAGTAGGAGGTGTATGTGACATCACGATAACCAGGGCGTTTCTTTAATGTATGACAGTTGCCTTAGATCTTTCACAGATTCTTTATTTTCTGAGTGTAACAATGCCACCAGGTTGTGAAAAGCGGCTTCTTTATTAAGCTCTTTGGTGTTCCATATGCAGGGAGGAAAATGTTTCATTTACGTTTGGTTGACAGCTAGAAGTTTTGTTGGTTCAAAAGGTGATTCAGCTAAACCAACACAAAAGACCACATGGATGTTCTCACTCATTTTAAATAAGACATATTTGATTTCAAGTCATTTATTAAACAACCATATCAAAACTAAAAAAAAACCCATAACTGATTTAAACAGAAGTAAAGCATTGGTACTGTCTTTGTATTAGTCACCCATCTATAGATAAAATCACACTTTGTGGATGGAGTCTTAGAAGACTCCTATTTATACAATCACTCTGCACTAGTAAAGAAAGATGCCAAAAAGATGTCCTCTCTGATTTCAGAGCAGAAAATTGCTGTGGTATAGCAAACTAGATGACTTTCATTGTGGCAGATTCTTTATTCTGTTTTGGAAATCTAATCTCCTGAGATAGTCTTCTCAAGACTCTCATCCTTTGACTGTCATCCTCCCTAGCACAAACCAGTGCAACTCTGCTGAAATCAAGTTAAAGATTTTTTTCTTCCCTGTGAACTAATAAATGTATTGGTTTACCATACCTCTTACAATGATCATCTTAAAATGGAAACACTTTCATTGACACTACTTATTTTTAAAAGCAAGATGTAAACATGTTTTTTGCTTCTTTTCTGAAAATGAGAATGGTAAACTATTCGTGCAAGCCTTCAGTCTTTATCTAACCATCTTACTAAACTAACCACTCTATTTTTAATCTATGAAAATGTTTAAAGTAAGTTATTTTTACACAGTCTATTAAAAAAGAAAGATCTCATTCCACTATCTTAGTTCTTACTCTAAGAGGTTGTTCACCCACTACACACACAAAAATCTTACTATATATCACTACTGAAACATCTACAGTGTTAAAACCAAAGCACAGACTTCAATTTTTAAAACATTAAAAGAGTTAGGGAAAATATCTAGTTAATTCATGTGATATTTTCTATGCAGAAAATATTTTCTGCATATTTTCTATACAGAAAATAGATAGGACCTTCACCACTAGCCTCAGGAGAAAGGAGACCAACCCTGCAGTTAATAAGGAAATGATTTTTGATCACAGTTAAAGCTACAAAATATCTTTCTTAATTCAACTAAATGTTAGCAGTGCCTTTTGTAGTTGCTTGACAACATTGCACAGCACTCCTAAAGCTGCATATCTCTGTCATCCATGGGGAAATCAAAGCTTCAGCAGAAAAATAAATACATTTCCTCTTCTCCCTCCACTTTAGAGAAGAAGAAATGATGAGACAATGTGAGAAATGTAGGAAGCAATATGTAATATGCCTCCTAGAGAACTGCAGCAAAGAAGCCCAGACTGAACATCTCTGGATTTGCTGTGGTTGCTGTACTAGTAAAGAGGTGCTGATTGAGTGAATTTGGCTAGCTGTCTCTGCCATTTTAACAGCAAAACTTCCTACAGTTCAATTATCCACAACAGCTTTCTGTAATATCACTGAGACATAAATTACCAGCATTCCTGCAAAACAGCTGCTTTTTCTGTAAACTGGTGGAAAGATTCTTTAATGAACATTTATGAGCCCGTCAGCTGGAGCGATCCCTTTCCCCTGAGCAGCATGGCTGCTGGGGCAGGCGCCCCGAGAGGCGTTCTACCTGAGTGCACTTTGCCAGATTGATGAGCATCCTTCCGACAGTTGACTTTTTATGTAGAGAATTTGTTTGGCATGCGCAAGCTGCTTACATCAATATATTATTAAAAGGGGAGGAGGGAAGGGGCCGCAGACACTAACTTGTAGCCATACTGCAGCTTTTCTATCTGTGTTTGCGTATAGATATATACATCTTCTAATCTTGCATTTCTTCTTTCTTTTTTTCCCCCCAGAGAAGCCAGTTACCCATGCAATGGCGTCTTTCCAATTCCCAAATATGCATCTCTCTGCCTATTTGTTCCTCCCTGTCTGCCTCTCCCCTCTCGTTCTAAGCAGCCTTTTTTTCCCCCTAAATTCTCAATGGTCCTTAGTACAAACATGCATAGAAAGGTTACTCAGCGGGTTTGCATAGTAAACACAAATGGATATTGTTCTTGACATCTTGTGAACTTGTCTCTCTCCCTTGTATCTTGAGAGAACATAGGACCTTCTGGGCCTGTACGAGCCTTGCTGCATTTTTAATGATAGTCCCTGAAATGCAGGGGAGCAAGATGTTGTCACCTCGGCATATTTTATCCCTGATCAAACATTAGTTGGCAGCTGTTCTAAACTTGTAACACTGTCTCATCTACGCCGGCTGCTGGCTTGGTGGCAAGAGTGCAAAATCTCACCCAGCTTCTTCTTTTTCACATCTCTCTCTTGCTCCCTTACTTACACCTTGGAGGCCTGCTCTCCTCTTTAGCATCACAAAATCTTTTCCAGCAAGCTTCAATACACAGGGGGGAGAGTTAGCAAGGAGACCATCCACCTTGTGAAGTCGTATTTACCAAAATCAGGGAAAATATGTCAAGACATTAAAACATTTATAATCACTTAATGTAATTTCATATGCACAGATAACAGCAGACATGAAGGCATGTTCTGTGTATTACGTGTGGAGTTCTTTTTTTTTTTTTTTTTCCTGACTGGTCGGTTTGGTTTAAAAGCTGTTATCTTTGCTCTGGGTTTTTTTTTAAGATTTTTTTATTAAGAGCATAATAGTTGTTTCTGAGAGAGTATTCACTGCTAAGAAACCACCAATATGCAGGATTCTGACACATTTATAATCTTCCATTAAAAAATAATTGCTTAAGCCATCACCACCCCTGCAGACTGACTTAAAGTTATTTTGATGGTTTTGAAAAAGTGTGATTTCTGTTTTGCCAGTGATTTTTCATGATCTGAGAGTCTTCATTATTAAGCTGTAGCCAGGTAATTTGAAAGTGTTGCTTGTTAATATTTGAGCGTCATTCAGGAATTCTGCACTTGCAGGGAGAAGATGAATGCTTTTTTAAATGGTATTTTTCAAGTCAGTGTAAGAAGTAGGATTTATGGAAGCAATCTTTAATCCTCTCGTTACTATTCTAGATTAGAAAAAGGAGTATAAAACCTCGGAAATTACATTTAATATATCTGGCATTCACAAAGCATTATATAACACAGCTTCTCCATTTGAAGCCCCTTTACTACATAATTATGTATTTTTTTCTTGATCCCAAACAAGCAACACTCATTCTGCTGTCAGAGGCCTTGCTTCAGTATCATCTTTGGAAATACCCAAATGACTTCTGAGTGTTACACCTACATCATCTACAACTTGGTACTCGTGACCAGTAACTACAATTAGTAAATGTCTGATTTTACAATTTTACAAATTAACTGCACTTGTTTGTGTATGTGGCCACTGGACATAAAGTTAGTTTTATGCAAGAACCTTCAAGACAGATAAGATTGCTGGAGACACCATAAAGATCTTGACACAATTGTCATCTTCTTTCTAACAATGTCAAGATATTGTAGAAAAAGCATTCTCCTGCATAGGCCAATGAAACGTTAGGCAAGTTCAGAAATCCAGAGAGGATGTGCTGAGATTATGAATTGCTTTGGCCAAAATTTAAATCATTTTGACTATTATGTTCTTTTCTCCTTACTGCATTGGGGGAAGGTGGGGGGGAGACTTTGCAGTACTTGAAAAGGTAAAGAAGGGCAACAAGGCTAATCCAGGATTAAAGAAAATGAGCTCTGAGGACAGTCAGAGATATCTTTAAACCATATGGCCCAGAGGGAAGATATTTAAAGTGGGAATCTCTTGGAAGTGTACACACTGCCAACTCAGGTTATTTTTTTCTGGATTTGTACACAGGCAAGACATATATAAATGCAAATAGGAAAAATGTAGTTAAGGGGATCACAAAAATGTAGTACGCCTGGGATCACAAAGACTTCACTGTAAAATAAACTGAAGTACAATGCTCAAAAGACGTCTTTGCTAAAGAAAGCTGGGCCAGAGTTATAAAAGCTTGACAACCAACTAACTCTCCCTCTGACTTGTTTCTCAAATACTGTGAAATCATCACAATTTTATTTACAAAATGATTGCAAAATCATCTTGTGAGACACTGTTGACAGAAAACCAATTTTCTCTCTGAAAAGAATGCCGTTATAATTCAATTTCAAGTAATGTCTAACTTGACTGAACTAGTAAATGCATTATGAAAATATTTTTCTCCCACTGTATTTTTGTTTTCTAACAAGCATTCACTGGTTTTTCCATACTCTGTTTCATCTATTCTCTCTTTCACTAAAACAATAATGTCTGCTTCAAGGAGATCTTGCATGAATGCTTTTTTTCCCAAGCTTTCGAAGTAGATATTGCCAGAGAAATGTCAATGAAAGTGCAGTTCTGAGTATACAGCTGCAAAAGTCCTTTTCAGGGAAAGGGAATAAAAATCAGAGGCGACTGTGGGCAAAGCTCCTTTCACATGCTGTATGATTACTTGCAGTGGAGCAGCAAGAAAAGAAAAAGAAGCCTTCTCTATATAGTGTCAGGGAATAAAGGGAGTCTAAGATGAGCTAACAGACTGTTTTGTCACAGAATTTCTGAATAACATGAAGTCATGTGAATTTGAACAGTTAACAGATAGATTAGAGACCCAATTATCTGTGGTACTGTATATGAACTCCAACAAAGTTACTGTGAAAGAGGCAGCCTGTGCCCTAGCAGATCTGCCTTGAGCCTGACAAAATGGGCCACTGGTCTTTATTTGAGCCCTGGAACACAAATGGTATAGTACTTGTTGCACTAGTAGTAATGCTGGTGATAATAAAACGAGCTTTTGAAAGGCTCTTCAAAAGACTGTGTTTCCCTTTGACTGACTGATCTCTTAGACTGGTTACAGCAGAAACATTTCACAGAGGAGGTTTGAATTAGATGAGGTTACAACCCATTTCGGTCAGGTCTCATGCCTGCTCATCCATTTGACTCCTCAGAAGCCTGAGTGGCAGTCTGATGGGGGATCTGCAGCCTAAATTCCCAGGGTCTTCAGCTCCTGCACAGTTTGGCAAACGTTTTCTTGTCACGATATACTCAAATATTTCCAGGACTGCCAAGCACATTGCACTGGGGCTCTCAAAACAGTCTCTCCCTCTTCTTAGTCACTAGTAGCTTTGCAAGTCATGTAAAACATTTTGCAAATTGATTACAGGTTTGGAAAGGTAGTTCTGCACATGAACAGTGGGTGAAAGTCCATTCATACATAAGAACCTGTTTTATGTAAACCTGCCTAGAAGAAATTTTAGAAAAAAAAAAACCAAAACTACTTTGTTTGAAAACTACTGAAATGTTCCACTTTAATGTTTTGGAACAATTAGGCAGCTGAGGACAATAAATGAACCGCTATATTTAAACAAGGGTGGGAATTCAGGCTGAAATAGAAATGTCAGTACTAAACAAAATCACAAACCTCTTAGTTATTTTTGGTTATAATTTAAGTGACTTCATGAAAATTATCAGGTATTTAGACAAGTAATTGTTAAAAGTTTCACATGTACACATCCTCAGCTAGCTAATATCCCATGAATGAACAAACCACATTTCCAGTGGTCCAGGCAGAGATGCTGGACAAATTTTGCTACAAGGCTTTGGTAGTGCTGGAGGTCAGACAAACTCTGTATGTGAAAGCAATGCACCTGATGGCTTGCCAGCACAGGATGAAGTTCAGCAACCTGAGAACTCCCTTCCTCGATTGTGTCCTATCTGCCAATAAACGCTATGGTCCTTCTAAAAAATATACAGGCCCTTGTTCTGACGAAGGACAAGGGCATATTTCATGGGTTGTTGTTACCTCTTTTGCAGTGAAATCCAAAGCCAGGCCACACAAATGAAGGCAGGCATAGGTGTTTGTAAACACTGCCAGTGAACAGTCACTTGATTAACAGAATTATTAACTTCCTATTTCTTCATACCTTCAAATCAAGGCTGTCTGTTTTGCTGGAAACTATGGATTCAGTATGGGGCAGCTGTGTCAGATGTAACACTCTGCAATAAAAGCAGAGCAGACTAGAAACACCAGTGGCTCTGGCTTCAAACTCAGTGAGTTTGAAGAGAAAGAAGAGAAGCAGATTAAGGGGAGCTTGGATGTTAGAAAGTTACACTGTAAATATTACAGAGGAGTCCAATCTCATTAGTCACTGCAGGAGAATAAATTTGGCATTCAGAGTGTCTGAGAAAAGCTTGGCCCATCCTCGATTTACAGCTGAGGAGACTGAAGAGGAGTCAGGGGAGACTATCTCTCTAGAATGACATGATGGCTGACTCTGATAATTTGATGGCTACTCCCAGGTCTAGGAATCATGGCAGCTGATCCAGATACATCATAAAATGTGCAATACATAGCACAACAAATCAAGATAAAAGCTTTCTCCAGTGGACAAAATACTCAGGCTATCACTACACTGGTGTCAGGTTAAAGTGTGTGTCAAACATGAAACATTGTTCAATGCAGCACATCGCAGCTGAGCAGAAGAAAGTCTTTATCATAGCCTTCCTTTTCCTTTCTTTTTATAACTGGTTCCATAACATAATAAAAGCTCAGATATTTTTTCCACCTTGACCAGAAAACACCTGCAAATTCCAGACCACACCACAAATCTCCCAGTTTGTTGCTTTAATCAAATAAGCTGGGTTATACATGCCCATTCTTGGTTGCTTTTTGGATTGATAAACCTTGAATTCTTTTCTCCCAGTTGACACATCTTCAACAGAGAGGTACCATGTCTGACCATAACATCTATCTTTTCTCCAGTCCTTCTGCAAAGCCAAAAACTTTGGCAATGAGAGATGTGGGAAGGGGAGTGGAAACTGGTTCTTTCGCTATATGAGGTCTTAGTCACCAGGCTCTGGTAGGCTTCTTCCCCAGCTATGATTTAAAGGTCTAAAGGACAACAGTTAACTTCACATCCTGTAAACAGTTTGATCCTTTCAGTATGACCAATTTCCTTTGACAGTATCTACCCAACAGCGCGCCTTGCAGATGGTAATCCTTCCTGATCCTTATCGGAGCAGTGATTTTATCCCAGACAGACCTCTCTCCTTGCAGCAGTGTGCCCTATAGAATCATAGAATCGTTTAGGTTGGAAAAGACCTTTAAGATCATCAAGTCCAACCGTTAAGCTAGCATTGCCAAATCCGCCACTAAATGACGTCCCTATCCTACAAGACACCTAAATATTCAGTGAAAGAGAAGAAGAATGAAAACAACACTAGATACGAGCAGGTAGGATGCTTGGCCTGGTTCCACTGAAGTTTTATGGGGTTTGAGTCTCAACATTTCCTGCTGCTGCTGAGTGTGAGTGACTCTTGTCCTAGCTTGCCAGCTCCTCTGAACCCACGTTCTCACAGAACTTTCCCCACACGTTGTATAGAAATGTAATGCAGCCACCCGTGAACTGTGGTGCTGCTAGGCAGCAGGACACACCAGAGTTAGGCATTGCATTGCTCCCACCTACCTTGTGCATGCCCCACCTTGCACATTAAAATGGCCTCTGATAATGAGGTCCTTGTTAATGAGTGATACATCTTATCCTGTGTTAATTTATGTCAGCATTATGTGTTTATAAAAAATGCAAGTACACTTCCCTTTGGGTCTTCTTAAAGAATTTTTTTAACTCTTCTCTCAATTTATGGGATTAATTAATGTTAATGGGATTAATTTGCTCCATCTATCACTCCTCTTACTTCATTGCGTGGGCCTTAATCTATACGTACACACTGCAAAATAAGATAGAAAGAATCATTTACTGTAATCTCAATTCAAAGTAGCTGATTTGACAAGTTATGCAGTGGGACTCATCATCATAGCAGTCAGGAGGAAGAATTTTCTGTCCCTTTCTTTAAAAAGCCATAAGAATGCTAATTCCTATTCTTGCTTTTTCTCTCTTTTTTTTGTCTTTTTGGTAAGGGTTGGGGAGGAAAGGATCTTATGCATAATTTAATTGCTTTGTCTTTCTCCCTCAGGTCAGTATATTATATTATATTGAAAAGTAATTATGCAGCGAAAGTAAAATGTCAAACTGCAGATGTCTGGTAACAAGTAGTACAGATGTGAACGATTCTATTATGTGCCATCTTGCAGACATCTTTATACCTTTCCTCTGAAGCTTCACCCTATGCGCTTATACATTTGAGTATTTATGCGCCCTGGATGAGATTTGCTTTTTTTCCCCCCTTTGCAGCATCTAAATCCCAAGCTGGGTTGCCTTGTTGGCAATGATTGATTACCCAATATCTAATTAAACCTGATCCAATCACTTATTATGCAGAGTGGAACAAACAAACTGAAGTCGACTGTCAGACCCGTGATTGATGATACTGCCAATCCAGCTTTTGTTGCGTCTAATGTCCTGACGCTTGTTACAACCAGCCAAAGCTGCGCTGGACAAAGCGTTCTGTCACTCTTCACACAAATTCACTCCCCTCCCCCCCCCACTCCTCTCTTTCTTTTTTTTTTTTTTAAAAGAAAAAATTATTGAGAACAGCAGAGGTTCTGTTTGGGTTAGTGTGTACAATGAGATCAAAGTCCCCTAGAGATCCAGAGTCCTTAAGTGGCAGGGAGTGGAAGAAAAAGAGTATGTGTGTGTGGAGGGGGGGTTGGCAGGAGGTGCACTTGGTATGGTAATGAACCTACCTTAGGGAGAGTGACAGATATGACATTAAAGCAAACCTAGCAGGGTAATAATTTCTTTTCTATTGTCTGCCAAGCAGGATTCTCTTCGCAGCTCTCATTTATAAATTTTTCAGTTTTAATGTTTTAATTATTTAAAATGCAAATAGGTTCCTGAAGAAAGAAGCAGAAAATACAAATTCTCTAAACAAATTCAACTTTTGAAGTTGCATTCACACATTGTAAAACCTTTCGCTTATGCCTTGCATTTAACTTAGGTTAGTTAAGTTTTGAGCTTTTTTCTTTTGTGAGCCAAGAATTAGTCAAACTTTTTGTGGTTTTTCATTTTCATATTTTTGGTAGTTCAAGACATTTTTTTGTTTTGTTTTGAAAGCAAGTGAAATAAAATGTCAGATTCCCTTGAGATTCAGAGAACTAGTCAGAAAAATGCAAAGGCTTTTATATGATGGTTTATTTCCTGATGTTGCCTGTGTCTCAGGTGCTCAAATTGTACTTAGATATTAGAGAAATTCACATAAAGTGATGATTTATATCCCTTCACAAGTTTAAAATATCTGTTTAATGGATCCATCCTCATATAAATTGTTTGTACTGAATGAGGACAAGTCTCTGTGTGTATGATTCCCATGTGATAATTGGAAGAACTAGTAAATGCATTTTTCAAATCCTTATGCAATTAATCTTATGTTTACAATTTCATCACCTGCTTAACAATCTGTCTTATAATTCTAAGATTCCTGACTCCCATACAGCTTCAAACAGCTGATATTGAAAACAAAACTAAAATAAAAGAAACAAAATCCAATAATATTTTAGAAGATTTTACTCTTAAGCCAGAATTTCCTTGCAACAGTTATTTTTTTCTGCAATAAAAGGAATAACAATATCCAGTTTGGAACTTTTTTTTTCTAGACAGGTAATACAATTCTAAAGTTTATTTGTTTCCCTTCCCTGCCAGGCTAGACACAAGAGCTCTGCACATTTGGCCAAAAGCTGTGAAGGTGCCTAGGTCAACACATTTTAGTTCGATACTTCTTCATGTCTAGCAAAAAACATGTAGATTATTTATGGGTATGTTTTAAATATTTCACTCCTCCATCCTACCCCTTAGATCTAAAGTGAGTTCATGAAATAGCCCCAGCATCACTAATGAAAACTCTTAAATCATGCCAAAAATATGGCTCTGTAATAAGTTAGGAACACAGAAGTTAGGTTATAGCAATAGTTCACAGATTGGTTCACAGAATGGTTGAGGTGGGAAGGAACCTCTGGAGATCATCTGGTCCAAGCCCCTTGCTCAAGCAGGGCCAGGTAGAGCCAGTTGCCCAGGACCATGTCTAGACAGTTTTTGAGTATCTCCAAGGATGGAGACTTCACAACCTTCCTGGGCAACTTGTGCCAGTACTTGATCACCCTCACTGTAAAAACGTGTTTCCTTATGTTCACACAGAGTCTGTTGTGTTTCAGTTTGTGCCCATGGCCTCTGGTCCTGTCACTGGGCACCACTGAAAAGAGCCTGGCTCTGTCCTCTTTGCGCCCTCCCTTCAGGTATTTATATACATTGAAGAGGTCTCCCCTGAGCCTTCTCTGCTCCACGCTGAACAGTCCCAGCACTCCCAGCCTCTCCTCATATGAGAGGTGATCCAGTCCCTTCATCATCTTAATGGCCCTTTCTTGAATTCTCTCCTGTATGTCCACGTCTCTCTAGTACTGAGGAGCCCAGAACTGGGCACAGCACTCCAGGTGTGTCCTCACCAGTGCTGGGTAGAGGGGAAGGAAGTTTCACCGCTGGCACTATGTGATAGGCCATAATTGTACATCATAAATGTACAGCTGCTGGCCAAACATGCCTAACTAGCCCAAAATTGTTATGTTTTAGACAAATATACTCACAAGAATCTCTGCATGTACCTATATTTTTATGAGAGAAAAATCTGATAAAATGTGTTAACATTTAAACAACTTCATCTTCAAAGGATGTAATGCACACAAACACTTGCAGAATTTTAAAGAGAAGTAAAATAGACAGGAAGGTAGAATACAGCCCTTATTTACTAGCAAAAGAAGACAGTAATGGAAGTAAATTAAAGACTTGGAAAGACCAACATAAGAAAAAATGTTTTGGAGGGTGCTGACCTACAGAGAAAACAATCATATGAACATCCAGCACCATACACTGCGTGGTGCCCTTTATCTTAGTGCTCACAGCAGTCACAACAGTATCAGGTCCTCTGTCTTGATGGGAGTCTTTCTTCAAAACTAACTACATTGCACTGATGGATTTGGGGGAAGGAGGAGAAATTGGATTTGTGAAGCATACGACTTGCATGTAGAGCATTGCTCTTTTAATTTCATACTCACACAACTTTAAGGAGAAGTATAACATCTGTTTTTCTTTCATATGCCACGATTTCAACCTACACAGATATATTCTTCAAACTGAGAGCGAGATTAAACAAGAAATGTGTAGCTGTGTAAAGACACTAGAAGAATTTCCCCAAACATCTAGGTATTTCAGTGAAAACCTCATCTTACACAAAACATCTGGTGAATACAGGAGTGATGTTTATCTAATTCACACTAATATATGTAATCAGCAAACCTGATGAGGCTACTTGAATTACCTCGGCACAAACAGCAAGAGAAACAAGTTTCTAGCATTCAGACTTACTCTACTGCAGAGCTAGAGCTAACACAATCTGCAGGTAGTGCTGATACCTAGCTTACCTAGTTCTAATTTTATGGCTCGACTCTAGCTACCCATCCCCTTCTGTAATAAACTAATAAACATTATATTGGTCTCCATGGAAGCTGCAGAATTATAGTGGGGTAAATGGGAAGAAAGTCAAGCCGTAAATATTTTAATCATGCTGACATACATGGAGTTAAGAAAAAAAGGAAAAAAAATCCAAAGAAACAAAACAGGTTTCTCACAGCATTAAAAATAAATGTTTTACACCAGGGCAATAGGAGGCTAACATTACCAAAGGAAGCTAAATTTAGCCTGTGAAAGGTTATCTTGGGCAAGCACTTATGGTGCATTTCTCTAAATTTTCACTTCAATTAATCTCTAGAAATTCTGTGTCTGATCTCAGTGACAGTAGCCTCTGGCTTCTTCAGAGCGACTGCCAAGGAAAAATTATCTGACACATATCAAACAAGCAAGAAATGACACTGGACAACATTAATCAAAACTTTCTCATTTCCTGAAGAATTAAGCATTAAATAATTAATTCCAGCACTACAGGCAGCTGTAAAAGAGGCCTCGTGCCTCCCCGCTGGTAAGAATTTGTCCTTGTCTAAAAGACTAGATTGATATATTTATTATTTATCAGATTAATCATGGCCAAGAACATTATAGATCGGCAGCCAAGCCCAGCCAGTTATATTGTAGTGGCCTGTTATTGGAGCTTGGAAAGAACCTGGTACATCAGCAACATTCAAAAGGGGAAGGGGTAGAAGAGTTTGCCCTCAAGCATTATTTAAAAAAAAAAAAAAAAAGGAAAAAAAAAAGCTCAAATGCTTTTTTTTTTTTTTAAAAAAAAGGGAATTGGACAAAGAAGATGTCATTGATTCAGCACCTCAGTGGAGGCTGCTAGCTCCTGGGGTCACTTTTATTTCTGTTTGCTAAGGACTGAAGGAGGCCCTTAGGATGTGGGTCAGAATATCAACTATTCTACGTGAAGCCACAATCATTAGTTTTAAAACAGAGTTTCCGTGGCAGACAGATATAAATCAATTTAACCAGCACGTACAAGAAAAACCACTTCCAACCCTTCATTTTCCTTGTGTTTATCCAAGTACTGGAGCTGTGAGACTGATCTATGGTTTAGGTTTTCTTTCATTTTTGCTAGCTGGCCATAGTATCAAGTAGCAGAGTAACTAGGAAGTTACACCCTAGGGGATCAGTATGCCAAGTTCCTGTAGATTAATAGGTGTTAGACAAAAATAAACTTTATATAATTTCATATAATTTTATCACATAGTCCTTTTTTTTTCTCTTTTTCAATTTTCCTCTCTATTTCTTCCGTTCTGCCACTCAAGGTAGTAATATCTTATATGGAATTTTACTTTTTCATTTTGAATAGAGGATTTCTCACTTCTTTTCAATAAGCATGCACACACAGTCAAAGGAAATCATAACTGTGGAATTCACAATTTAAGGATTGTTCCAAATGCCAACCTCTCCTCTACATCCTCTTTTCTTGTTTCTATGGCGGGGGAAGGATAAGTGAAATTTCTCATGCCCCACAAGAAGTTTATTTCTGTGTGTGCCTCCCCGCTTTGCTCCTTTCGTGTCACCTACGTGTTATCTGGCAACAGCAAAACAGAAGAAGAGCTGCTATATACTTGATGAGTGAGAAGTGATGAAGTATTCTTTAAGGGCAACTTTGTTTCTGCACAGACCAGGAGTCCCCTGCTAGTCTACGAGAGAGGAAATTTCAGGATGGCTGAACACAATAAGCATTTTATTTTGAAAAGATAAGTAAGAAAAAATATAGTAACAGCAAAATCTTGCCCTGAAAAAGCAGAAGGAAGAGTCAACACCAGTTGTGCTCCTTTGACCTGGGATAGATAATGAAATGTTTGATAAACATTCTATTAAGGTCATAAGAATGTCCACACTAGGACACATGGAAAACCCATTCAGCCCAGTCATCCCCAACAAAATCAAATTCTGCATTCCTAGGTAAGACTATAAGGCCTCCAGCCTTTGGGGAAACAAACAAGGGGTTCATGTAGCTATGGGCTTCCAGTGGTCTTGGGATCTGGGGGTTGAGGGTTTCCTAAGCTGGAAGAATGAACCTTCTATATGATTAATCTGGATGGACTTTTCTACCATGAGTTTTTCTACCTGTTTCTTGATTTCACATGTGAATAGCATTAGTAGTGTCCTGCAGCAATCAGTTCCACATTTAACTATGCATTGCAAAAGAAACACCTTCTCTTGTCTGTTTTGAACCAGTTACCTGCTTGTATGATGCCCTCCAAATCTTCAACAGGAGACAGTGAACATTTCCACCTTCCCCTGTTCCATGTGGTTTGTGAGGTTACCACCACTGAGCATACTTGATTTTGTACTCTACTATCAACAGTGTTTCTTCGCTTATCATAATTATCTGTAATTTTGTGCTTTGGAGCACAATCAGGTCAGATGCTTCATGCACAACTACTTCCTCTCATCTTTCTTAAATATTCTGTTTCAGTGTGGGAAAGGAGATCTTTTTCTTATCAGATACTTGTGGAGAATGCTTAGAGAAACATGGAAAGAAATGTAGAGAAAAAGAAAATGTTTGTTTATATGAATCTTTTAGTCTTTCCAAACCCTCTGCCACTCATGACAGTGAGCCTATGCAGGCTCAGCATAGTCCAGAGGAAAAAGAAAGCTTCAGTTTTGCTGTTTCTTGATATCCCATTATATTTAGTATCCCATAGTTAAGGGATACTATATGGGATACCAGGATATTCTAGTTATGAGATGATGAGACAAAGCACAGCTTTGGTATAGGGGAAAAAAAAAAAAGATAGATGGAAAAGAAGGTTAAAAAAGCTCAAAAATTCAAACACACAGAAAACTGAAAAATGAAATGTAAAAAAATCATTAGAAATCATTATTCTTGAAATAATCTTGCAATTGTTGCAGATCCAACTGATGTTTTTCATCATTTTAAACACAAAAAAAGAGGAAAAAAATACCTTGCCTTCTGCAACATAACTAATACAAAGACAGTCTTGGTCATTAACCTGAGGATATGTTGAGCACTTTGAAAATCAGATCATTTACTGTGGCACATATTAAGGGTAAAAAAGCATGTGAGAGAGTCATTAAACAAAACCCAAAAAACTCAGCCCTTGTTTTCCACAGAAGCTATATGTGTCTGATTAAATTAGCTGGATAAAGTTTCACAAATATGTATAATTCTCAACGACAGCAGTATGGACAGCATCCTTCTTAATGGGATACGAGCCATTCCTGAAAGAAAGAGAAAGAGAGGAGGCTGGTCCCTGGTGGTTACAAGCCCTGTTTACATCCCTCCTTGTCTTCTGATGCACAGGAACAAACCCATGGCTACTCCAGCCAGAAGCGTGACAAATGAACAGTTCTAGCCTTTGGGGGGTTGTGTGATGCTCCCCCTATGCACGTCTGCTGTGAGCTAACATGCAGCTCTCCTGGAGGATCACCTGGGAGCAATTAGCACCCTTGACCACAACATCCTTCCCTTCTGGTCTTAGCATTTTAAGTGGCTGCCTGCATCCTTTTGGCCATGTCCACTCTAAAAGAGCCTGTTCCTCCCGGAGTCTGGCGAAGGGGCTCAGGGCCAGTTCAGCCCCAGTGCAACCACAGGCTGTTGATGATGGGCAGAGGTGCCCAGGCAGCACTGCAGGCCAGGGCCAACACCCAGCCCCAAGAGCTTCTTTTCAACACTCTGCCAGCAATACCATGCAGGTGAATTTCCCTGCATCCTACCCCACACCTGAGTATTGTGGAACGATAGCTGCAAAGAACTCTTTTGCTCTGAAAGAACTTCTGTGCAAGCAAAGCAACTATTTTATATAGTTGCTGTTTCTTGCAGTAGAGAAATATCTTCATGAATGAATACAGCCAGTCATCCCTAAATCCAAAGCCTTTGTGGCTATACCAAACCGTATAGTTAAATTCAGGCAGCATGATGCTTAAATCCTTTTGTATCACTGTGGCATCTCTCCAATGAGGGATGCACCTCCTCTCTGTCTTTTTTCCCCTTCCTCCAGATGTGTAGATTGTCTTCTTTGTAAAGGATAATTAAAATTCCTGCTTCTCCAAATCTATATAGACAAGTTCAAACTTGAAATTAGGAAATAAATAAGAAAAAATAGCATAGATTCAATTCTGCTGGACTCAGCGAGCCAAAGATAGTTAGATATTTTCAATGGCTGCACACAGCTAAAGTATTTAATATTTTTCAGGGGGAAAATGCTTGATAGACACAAACAAAACTTCACAGATTAAGATGCCCACAGTGAAGCAAAGAACACAGTCTTAGGTATGAGAAACCATGTTTTTTCTGCTGATTATGGTTTTACATTTTAATTGCAAAGGTTAAAACCAAAGTATAGCAGGCCATTGTTTTCTGATCTGGCTCCAAAAGGAAGCTGTGCAGACTTGCTCAGAAGTTGGGGGTTTTTGTGCTTCCTGGTGAACCCAAAGAGCTATGTTTGAAGCAGTTTATTTTAACTCTGGTTTACATCATCCCAAGAATCCAAGTTCTAAACTGATAGAATAATTTCTAAAAAAAAGTAAGCAATCTTTCACAAAGACCATATAAAGAAAAGCTTACAGTTGATTCTAAGCAAAAGTGTCAAAAGTGTCACATCTGCATATTAGGCTGCTGCTCTGTAGAAACAAGTTTATTACCTGACATCACATACTTCTCACATTTCTCCTCAGAGAGAAAAAAAATCTAAAAGGTCAGCATAAAATACAGTGCTGTGGATCTATGAATTGTTCACAAACATCTGAAAATATAACTGTGTGGTTTTGTATAAAATAGGAACTAGTGGAAATACTGAAACTGAGCAGAATTCTCTCTTGACGTATGTGTTCTTTTATTTAGTCCTACTCATATTTTGATGAATTAAATGCACAATCAGCTTTTGAACATTGCATTATTTCTCACATAACATATCTTTCATATGAAGTTGACTGCTTATCTGAGTATTTGCCAAGGCTTTATAATTCATCTTTAAAACATACAGTTATTTAGTTATTTTATACTTTATTTTAGCAGAAATAACAAAAACCTTTCCATATTCAGTCATCAAATGTTAAAAAAGAACCTGAAAGCTAAGCTCTGTCTTGTTTTTCATAAACTCTAGTTCAGGAGAAGTCCCTGGCTGTAATTCTGGAAATTTTTTCTTAAAATGGCAAGCCTTGCAAACGAGACAAAACTTTTAATATGCATCTGCTAGAGAAGAGAGAAAAAGTCCTAAAATAAAACTTTAGGAAATTGATTGAAAATATTGATCCTATACAATTAAACACAGAACCACATGGAAAATCTGAATGTGACTGAGCTTCCAAATCTACCCCAACAACCTGGCCATGAAGGAGGTGGCTCAGACTCTGGTAGCACCAAGCTTAGGACCAGTTGTTTCTCAGCTGGCTTTTGCTGTTTGTGGTGAGCTCTGTGGCATCAGAGCATCTGTCTGGTCCATGGGAAGCAGAAGCAGGTCTAGGGCCAACTAACACTTCTAGTTCTGCTAGAAAAGGGCAAACAGGACAGAACACTTTGGTCTTACACTTCTTTTTCTCCTGTGCTGACTGATAAACAAGAGAAGAGATTCAGAGAACCAGATCCCAGTAAATCAGGTTAGGCTGAAAAAGAGTAGTAATCGGACCTGTGGCCAAACTGCATGCTGGGGAAAAAGTAGTTTTACCTTCTGAAAAGATACTGACTGCAATAGCAAAAGAAATCAGAAGCAACAATGAGACAGGGTAACTGGTTATTTATTTGCTGCTCACTACGTGTTCCCTTCAGCAACTTTGAAAGGCCATGGCTGTGCTGAAGAGGGGAAAGCTGCCTATTTGCAGTATTCTGGGTAAGAGGAAACATCTGAAAGTGTAAGTAAAAGGAATTTTAAAGAGGTTAAGGGAGACATACAGAGGGAAAGCATCTGATGCATACCTAGACCTTGGAGGGGATGGTGGGATAGGGAAGACTTTTCATAAGGACTAGAGAAAACTGCACAGAATTCATTGCAAGTTAGGACTCCATTGAAATGCTGCCAGAATCAGATCAAACAGTAACGAGAGATGTCCTGGCAAGATATGGTAGGCAGAGGGAGAAATTTCTTTGTAACTCTCTTGTAGTTCCTTACTCTTTTTTTGCCCATCTAGTCTACATTCCTATATGTCATTACTGTCAAATTTTCGTTGTCCTACTTTCTATTCTGACAAAAACTAGTTCTAGCTCTTGCAAATCCTATTGCTTACTTTACTTTGTGCTATGGTCAAATCTAAACAAACCTCTGGATTATGTAAGATCCTGACATAAATGGTGATATTTGAGTGAATGTGTAGAGTGGAGGCATTTTGCTGTTACACATCCACTCATAATGAAAGCATTATATGTCAGTGATTGAACTAGGAGTTAGAACCGTGTTATCTGCAGTATCCACTGCTCTGTAGAATTACACCCAATAAGGATTTATTACTTTATGCAAAGTCGAACAGATGGGAAATATTAAAATAAACAAATTGAACCTCTAGAGTACCTCCTACAGGGTAGTTAAATCATTCATATGAGAGCTGGAACAAGTAGGCTCAAATGCTTTCAAGACTGAATTGACTCCCTGTCTTTCACACACTGGGTGACAGCTTTCACCACTGGTCAGTTGATTGGCAGTCTCTGACTACCACCTCCATTTCCAGCTGTGACTCAAACTGTGGAGATGGGTTCAAACTCAGAAGACACCACAATAATAACACATAGCGGCTTCAGCCCTACAGGCAAGACAAGTTGGGGAATGCATAGTTTTCACTGGAGCTGAAAGACAAGATCCAAAAGTTAGATAAGGGATTAGATGCTCTTGATATCACTTCCCCAAACTTCAAAACTTCTGGCCCTGGGAGGTGCGTACTGGGGGGTTGTCTCTGATGCTCAGCCATAACCCAAGAGTCCTGCTGTGTTAGTTTTACAACTGAAAGTAATAGACTCAGTGCTGTCCTGCCACAGCTGTATTAATTAATTTCCTGGTGTGAGCTCAGCCAGTTACTGGCCTCTCCACCACAAAGATCCTGTTCATCCCTAACACCACATACCTACTTGAGAGGAAGACAAACTTCCTCATGTTGTCAAGATTAGCTTTTGCTACAGAATAAATGCTGTCTTCACATTCAGCATTCATGAATTCTCGCAGTCCCCTGCAAGGAGATCCCATGCTGATCACAGTGGAGAGGTGCGATCTGCCCCCTGCTCTCCCTGCGATGGGTGTACAACAAGCCTCCAAATCTTGAGCCTATCAGCAAAGAAAAACAGAACAAGGTGATACGTCTAACAGGGAACATTCAGATCTGCTGGGAAAAAGCCAAACAGGTGAAACGAATGTTAGGAAAATAAGCCTGTGCACAATCTTTTTGAGAACTGACTTTTCCCTCTGGTCTTCTTGTTGGCTTCTTCAGCTATGACGGTCCCACAGAGTCCCTAAAGAAGCCTCTTGCCATCCGTCACCTTTAAGCCTTTGAGCTGGGAGTTTGGTCTTCACTGCAGCCAGGACTCCTGTTCCTTTTAGAAGCCTCCCTATTGGTTTTCATGCTGCAAGCACCCTGTTTGCTGTCCGTCTCAGGACATGAGTACAAGATATATTGACTCTGGCAGCACAGCCAAATTAAAAGGCTCTTTTTCCCAGGCAGTTGTTCTCATACACTAGTTCACTGCCCATTCAGCAGTGCCCGGACAACAGTTTTGGATGCCACACTGTAAATCAGCTCTCTGAAATGATCTGAGCTACAAATAATCTTTTTAAAGGTTATTTTTAACTTGCATCAGTTTAGTATGCATTGATTTGCAACACAAAAAAAAAATGGAACAGAGCCATCGTATACAGCATGGCCACAGGGTAGCAGCTAAGGAAGTGCGTGCTCTGAAGCTGGCTTGCTCAGTAACAAAACCAAGTATCCCATGATGCCACCCTCTCACCTTGCCCCACACTGCATTCCCAAAGCATCCCTGACAGAGCAGGCTGTTTCTTGTCATGACAGAGCAGTCCTTCCTCCTCCTGTGAAGACTTGGGCAGAGGTGAAGCACACCAGCTAGGATAAACAAGCAGCCAGCCTCCCTTTTGCCCACCACACCACTTTGAAAGAACAGGTGCTTTTAAAGCAAACTGGAAGCAGACAAATTACAGAGCTTTCCTCTCTGTCATAAATTCAGAAATGTAAGTACATTCCAGCAGTAAGACTGACTTTTTAAAAATACTAGAAACAAAAGGCAAATATTTGTGTCTGCTGCACAAATAATTTGCTATGATTTCAACTGTTGAGAATGTAGCGGTGTCTTTTAAAGTTGATATCAAGCACTGGCTGTTGAGCAATAATGAAATTAAAAGAGATGATAAATATGGGTTTTGGTAACCAAACAGGTGGCTTCTGTTTCCTAAAAAACAACCAAAACTACAAAACTGAGGCAGGCAGGGAGGCTGGAGGGGACACAGAAAGAACTTTTAAAGATGCTTTTCCCTTTTTAACATCTTAACAACAGCTGATACCATTCCTCAACCACCTATTTGGCCAGTGGAAAAAAAGCTGTTAATTAAATCTCAAAGTCAGAGGAAAACTAGGAATACCTTAGCAAGAATTTAAGATTTTTGATCATATGAATCTTCAATACAGGAATCACGTTGTTAATGTTACTGTGTTTATCAAGTACTCACGTACACATGGTAGGATAATTTACCTCGCTTTGGCCTTATTATTATTCTTTTCCCCTTTTACTCCCTCCAGTACTTGTCTTCATCTCTCTAAGAGCTTTCTATCCCCCACAAGACTTCTGTGTTCTTCTACTTGCACATGAAATATATGGCTGCCATTTTTGAAATTAAACCGAGTCTAGGGATTATCCTGACCTGAAACACCAATAACAGCTCTCACAGTCACAGTCCATTGAACATTATTAATTTATGATCACATCTTGCTGTGCCTTAGCCACTTTCGCTCTTTCTCTGAATTAACCTACCACAGCAAGCCTGCCTGCTGCACAAAATACTACAAAGTAGGATAACATCCTGCTGAGACACTCAGTATGTCAGCTAATGGGAAAGTATGCCACATCTGAAGGACAGCAAAGTTTTCTCCTTTCTATTTTGACTCTTGTTTTTGTGCTAAGTGAAAGTAGAGCAGGAACACAGATCATTTAGTTTAGCATTTAGATGTTCAAATGCTATCATTTCCCTTTGAAACAATTTTGGCTTTATCATGCTCCAACATAATCAGCGTCTGGTCTTCAAATAAAAGAATACCAACACAAAAGGCATTTGCAAAGCTACCTCTTCTACTTATTGTACCTGAAGTAGAAAGTAATATTCAGGCTTTCACTAGCCAAATCAGTGATTTTCCAATGCATTTGAAAGTGTAAGCCTACACAACTATATGGTATTTTCAGCATTGCTTTTCAAATTTTCAACCCCCTTAAATAAGAAGCAACACAGGGAAAGGGCTACTTGATCATTTGTTAAACAAATATCAAAGATATGCATACTAATGCCAGAAGGAGTGCTTTCGGGTGTTCTATTTACAGAATTGTAATTACATTTGCTGTTTGAATTGGCCCTCCAAAGAATTAAAAATAAGCAGCCATGGCTTTTTATTGCTATACAGTGTTCCCTGGTGGCTTCTCTCTGAGTGTTCTGACTGGCAATTGTTCCAGGCTCACTTGTGCCAGTAATGCATTTGTTAATTAGGCTAAGAGTACTACAAAAACCACAACACAAGCCTCCTGTCAGCATATGCTGATCTAACCTCTTGAAAGGACGGTTATTTAAATAGATGCCTTTTGAGTTTTTGCTATTTTGTTTTTTCTAATGTAAATATTCCCCTAAATATTAGTTATGCTGGTTTAAATTTTTATGGGATCAAATATTTGTTTAATTCTTGTTTTCCATTTTCACTTTTCTGTTTCAATGGGATTTCCTCCCCCAGTCTCCTACATATACAAGAGAGAAGTCTTGAAAACAAACTTTTTTGACACTAGTCAAAACAGCTTCCTCCACCTATAGTTATATCTAATGTCAGACCGGAGTTCTGCAAAGACTGGGCTGGACGGACATGGAGATTTTGCTCTTTTCTGCACCAGTACTAAGAACACAAGAACAACGTCAAAGACATGACAGAGAATAAAAAGATGATCCACAGTGGAGGGTCGCTTTCTAAAAAAAACCTGCATGTCAAGCTGCTCTGATTCTGTGATCCAGCCGTTCAGGTGGAAAGAAAAGGGATGAACTTAATTAGGCTGTAACTTCATTACTAGTTTGAGACTAGCAACAAAAACTCACCGTGCAGTTAATCAGTCCTTTTTAATAATGTTTACCTGTTCAAAGCTGCCACCAACTCTCTAATCTACAAAGCTGTTTTCACACCATTCTCCACAGCCCTTTATGTATAAAATCTGTAAGTCATGGGACATCACTTGTCAAGACAAAAATAGGGAACTCAGGCTAAGAGGAAATCTGCAGATACTTGAAGCACCATTGACTTTCACCTTTGAGACTGGACACAAATATGATTTACATTTTAAAGAAAAATGCATTAAAGGAATGCCTTTCATGTTCATATTAGAAGATAAAATACTAAAATTGTAGTAAAGGGGAAGGAAATTTAGAGCGATTGTGATTCTTACCTATATTCTATACGGATTTCTTAAAATGAAAGAAGCTTTCTCTTTTCACTTCATGCAGTATAGTACTCAGCATTTTATAAAAAGATTTGCTTAAATATTTTCTATCTATGTCAGACAATAGTCCTCACTACTATACACAGAGAGAAAAGTTACCCATCTCAATTCAGTATACAGCAAAATATTTAAAAAAATGGGTTGGTCTTCCCAACAGAAATAGCATGATTCACTTGGAAGTCAAGCAACTGTGTTTGGAAGGTTCTCTGTTTTGGTTATCTGCCCAAGTATGAACTCAGGGCTGGGGCTGAAGCTTGATTTTTTGCAACTGCCTGCTTTTACACTGAAAAGATTTGCTTTTTTTCCCCTCTGGAAAAAAAAGGTAAATAGCTGGAAAAAAAATGTTTTGGCTAAGATGGAGGAAAATGAACAGAAATGTACTCTAAACCTTCTTTTTTTTCCTATATAGTGGGGTCCCCATATGTACCTTTTTTCCAGTGATGTACCAGTCTCACCAGATGCATCACAAAAAATACATTTCTGATAAGAAGCAGCCAGTTGCTGAGAAGGAATACTAGAGCCATTCAACCTGTAACATTCATGAGGCAATGGAGGCAGAATTTCTGAATGTAAATTTCCAAGTATCCAGTTTTCATATTAAAAAATAATAAAATTTCAGAATGCTTACCTTGAGAAGAGTAGGGAAGAACTGTCCAGCTGTATTCTGGTGGGATACACTGCTGACAGAGTAAGAGTAAACCTGAGGAGTCTTATGTGACAAAATGAATTTCATATCACAAAGACTAGTACTTCAGACTAAAGAATTTGTGGACAGTAGATTTAAATGTATAAATGGGACTAAGCAGGACCAACAGGCCTGCAAAATCTACTGGTAGAAAGCTCTAGGAGGAATTTAAGAAAGCAAGAAAAACATGTTTAGAATACATTACCATCTTCATAACATTGCAGTACTGCTCATCTAGCATTAGACACAGCAGAAGAATATGACCGTCTGTGACTCTCTGTCACCCTCATCACTCAGTATCCCATCAGAAGTGAATTCATTTTAGGACAGGACAGAGGGAGTCTGGCTGCACTGCAGATGAAGGCATGACTAGAGGATTGCTCTTACTTCCAAGTGAGCTGGGAAGGAGCGAGCTCGGGTACCAGCATCAGTCCTCCAGCCCTGGCACAGCTCAGCACTCCCTCCTCAGTGCAGTAACTGAACCCACATTGTACCTGGGATCACTAGGCCTAATTTAAGTTAGCTTAGGTGTTGCAACACTTCACTGCAACTGCAGTGTAGACACCCTAAAACATGCTGGGGGAGGGAAAGGAGTGTGGGGAGGAAGCCTATGAGCAGGCCTCACGAGACATGTCTTTTGATAAATTCTCAAAATGACGTGAATGAGCAGGGACTGAGATTCTGAACTACAGTGAAGCCTAACACATTGAACATCAAAGTGCCAGCCAACTCATTAACTTGTGCTGTGAAACACGAAGCAGGAGTACAGAAGATATTTGCCTTTGCTGAACATATTTGATGAGCATTTCACTCCAGAAAGAAGTGTTATAAATGCTTACACAATTCACTTGCATGTATAATTGCCTTTATGAGCAAGCAAGCACTGTGCAACATTGCTAACTCTCCAAATTCTGGGTTTTGTTGTTTTTCTTAAGGTTGAATTTTAGTATGGACTAAGTTTCCAGATTATGACTTTTTCGCCACTTTAGACTGCTGTCAAACAAGAAGGTTAGGGAAAGAAAAGGATGGGGAAAGGAACTCATGGGACATACTTTTAACTTTTGAAAATGGAATTAAGGCTGCCACAAGTAAAATTCTGGCTCAAGCGTGGCCAAATCCAGAATGCTCTTAGAGCTCCCAGGGAGTTCCTCAGTCATAGGTGAGGATAGGGAGGAAAGGTGCTAGACTTCTGAAGTGCGGGAGATGAAATGACCCTGTGTAGGCAGTAAGGAGAGGGAGGAGATAGGAGGCAAGGAAAAGAAGTTTAAAGTTACTGAGTATTGCAAATTTCACATAAAGATAGCCTACATGCAGGTCTTTTATGTCTGCTTATAGCCTAGCACAGTGTGTCACTCATTTGGGTTAACTATTTGCAAAAGCTGGAGTTTCCCTTACGGCTTGTAGCTATATTAGTATAGAGCCCAACTTCAGTTATCCCAGGTTGAAGATTGCTAATTGCCAGCCTAGACCTAGGCAGGAAGGAGCACTGATATAGACCAGGAAAGGCAAAGATGGTGGTTGCTTCCCAGGTTGCTGCAAACCATGGCAAGTGACCCTGACGCTCCCAGAGTGTGTTTAAATGAACACACCTAACATTAACAATCAGGCCTCTTCTACTGCTCATTAATGTCCAGGTTGCAGTTTTACTGAGTAGTTGCATCTGTTCCAGCGGTCTGAAGCACTCTACTACCATCCTATGCACCCTGGTATACCTGTTCTCTCCAGTATATATGGCTATGTAACGTAAGGTTTGGTACAGCTTCCCTGTCCTGCCCCCACCATGGCTCAGGAAGGTTTTATTGACTATGACCCTTATGTCTACAGTTGCACAGCCCTTGGCAGGTGTCATCAACAGAAAAGATCTAGAGTCACTAGACTGTAGAAGTTAGGAAGTTAAAGGAAATAAAATCAGAGAAGCAGTAAAAACTCTTCATTTCTGTCGTTCTGTGTAGAGGGCTGACACTGACAGCTTCTCTCACTCCTGGAACAAAAGAGAATAACCAAAGTCCTCCAGCATCCAGAGATCAATGAGGTACAATACTTTATACCTGTATTTAGGGCTGAGTTTTGAACACGAAATAATCACATAGGTTCAAAAATATCCAGAAGCTGAGTAAAAGAAAAGAAACAGACAGTTCATAGCACTTGAAGCGATTTCAGATTCTCAGGTGTCATACTTAATTTCTGAATATGTGGTGTCAGCAATATATGAGAAACCCTCAGCTACCTGAAATCTTACAGCAGAAGTACAAAACCAGGGATGCATTAGAATGGCTAACACAATATTTTTCTGATACTATGCCTATCAATTTCTCTATAAAACTTCTGCCTCAGATGGTCTCAGAAAACTCTTTTTCTGCTCCAGTCTCTTTAAAACAGTACATATCTTTTCACTGGATCCTATATAAGGATACAGCTTTTCAAACTCTGAGCTGGGACTCAGCAAGTCGACAGCTATTCACAGTATAATAGCATGCTTCCTTCCCTCTTCCTCCTTGCAACTCTTTGCTCCCTCTGAGAGGTACTGGGTGGTGTATCCTAATATATTTCTAGAAGAACTGGTGAATGATGCAAGATACAGCCAGTTGTGTAATATATTCTATGGTCACCCCAGTGTATGTACCTGTGAATACTATGCCACTGACAGTAGCCAAAGGTCAATTTCTACTCCAGAGAAGGGCAGACACCATAACCAGAAAATTTTTTCAGGTGCCCATGAAATATTTTTGTCATCCAGATTTCAAAGTGAGTCTGCCATAGTCATTTCACCAGTCCATCAGATTCATCCTTACTTCCTGGAAAATTCACCTCTGCTTGCTGGTAAATTCTTGCATTGATTTCTGGCTCCTTCATGGAGCATTATTTTTTCTTCCAGGGAAAGAAGCAAGATTTAGCATGAGCAAGATTTAGCTATGGAAGCAAGAAATGCTTTTATTATTTATTTTTTCCCCACTGCATAATTTTTTTCTAAAAATAATCTTGCAACGACATATGGACCTCGTGAGTAGGAAGAAGTGGAAAATCACCTATGAGAGCCTCAGAAAGGCTGAGTAAGGGCCAATATAACATGAACGGACACTTGCAAATGATAACATGGTAGATTTGTGAGAGGCATTTACCATGACCTTCTGATGGTATTTTCAACATGTATCTCTGTATTTACCACATTTTACAGCATCGGTTTCCTTCTATCCTTCCTGAATCCTATAGAAATTCTTTCAATAGCCTCAAAAATGAAGTAAAAATTTTACTAGTAACACAGTACTATTCAGGATACTCAAAACTATCGTTGGTTGAGGATCTGGAGAAAGTGTTAGCAATACCAAGTAACGAAGAATGAAAATGGCAGATGAAAATTAGTCTTGATAAATGTAAAATATATAGTGAAGAGTATGACTACCTGTATGCAGCTCTCTATATATACAGCTGTGGTAGTTCAATGCAGAAAAGTAATCTTGGAATTTTTGTGGATCATTCTCTGGAAATATCAACTCGGTGTTCAGTGGCACTAAAAAGACAAGCAGAATGTAAGAAATTATTTGGAAAAGAATAGAGAACAAAACAGCAAACATTACACTACTGCATTATGCATAAAACCACAAAGAACCTGTATCTTTGACATTGACCACAATGTTGGCCACTCAGTCTGAATAATTATGTAGCATAACAAGGGCCAGTACAGATAAGGATGATCAGAGATCCAGAATTACCTCCATATGGGATGGGATTGAATATTCTTGGATTCTACAGTATGGAAAAAAGATAAAAAAACAGACAGAAGGTGAGTGGATATATAAAATATTCAGAGATGCCAATAATATGAGTGGAGAAAAGATGTCTACTGTTTCTAATAAAACAGAAGAACTAGGGAGCTCCCAATACAAGAGTCAGAGAGAAGCCTTAAAAGCAAAAAAAAAAGAACATTCATTTCAAAACCTGTATAGTTATTTTGTATAGAATAACATGCAGAATAATGCACGGAATTCACTACCGTTGCATGTTGCAGATGCCAAAGGTATGTATTGCTTCAAAAACAAAAGGACGCATCATTGTTGCAAATTCTGTCTCAGGAAGCCCCTGACCCACTGATCCTCACAAGTAAAGGGGCCATTCTGAATGAAAGAGCAAGCTGTACTTGCTTTGGTTTCTTATACATTTCCTCAGAATCTGCTACTGTTACTGCCAGGAACAGAACAATGAGAGTGGCTTTTGACGCCTTTCTGGGTTTTGCAAATGTGAGTGTTAATCCTTTAATCTTTTTGGTTCACTTTGTCCTCCTTAAGCATATTTCATTTTATATTTATGCGCCTAAATCAAGGTTGGTGAATGAAGTCTAGTTTCTTTTGAAGTTGGTAGGAATAGTAGACTCACTTTTTCCCCTTGACGTTGCAGAAAGCAATTCTCTTTCTCAGATCTAAGTTTATACCACATGAAGTGATGTGAACAACTCAGATTCCTAAATGCTTCTTACATTACATGCAACCCCCTGATGATGCTTCTGTCAGGGAGGATCTCCATTCCTCATGGCCTTGTTTGAAGCAGAACCAAATGACACCGAGTGCCCTAAGACCCAAGGGTTCATCTTCGCAGAGGTCTTTTCCAGCTTCATCACTTAAGAGGAGACCCCAGACAAGCTTATCTCTACAGGGACTGCGCCAGGATATTTGAGATATATGAATTATGATGCCTTTGAACTGGAGTGTAGCAATCAGGAGTTTGGGGTTCAAGTTGGAATAGTCTGAAGAGCACTCTTGATTTTCTGGATTTGCAGAGCTGCCTATTGAAAAAATTGAATGGCTTCCTCACAAAACAGGATGTTACTTACTTTTATATATTAAATTATACTAATAACCAGTTCAGTAAAAACTCGGCCAAAGATGTTGTTACTATTAGAGATGACAGATATCTGCTGGGCAATTTTTTTTAATTTGAACTTCCTAAGTTCTATCTGCTTTCAGTTAAAAATAACTTTCAGGTTTTGCTAAACTATTAAATGCATGGTTTGTATTTTGGTTTAAACTTCTGTCTTGCAAAAGTTACATGCACTGCATACTTTAGGAACATGTAGGAAGTTGCAGTTAGGTTTGTACCAAGCCAAACAACACTCCTGCAAGAGAGCACACCTACAAACAATTTGACTAGCCTGCAGAAATTACAGCAAATTCTACTATATTACGTCTCAATTGCACCTTCTCTAACTAAAACCATGACTGCTTTCAACCCTTTCCCCACAGCTTCCCTCTT